>NC_053025.1:447432056-447604523 GCF_003073215.2 Triticum urartu | reverse complement strand
ATAAAAGTGACCACTTTGATGATCATTTATCTGATGGATTACCCTCTCTAGGAAATGATGAATCACAAGATCTTGATGAACATGAATATTACAATGAGGATGATAGTGACTTCGATCTTGATGATGCAATGAGACATTTTGGTCTTATGGCAAATCTTCGGGGATATGAATCAGGAGGAAAGGAATGGGTTCTTGATAGTGGATGTACTGATCATATGACCGGAGATGAAGAGATGTTTCGTGAGCTTGCTGAAAATGACAGCCCTCGAAAATATGTCACCTTTGGTGATAATTCAAAGGGTAAAGTGATTGGCCTTGGTAAGGTGGCCATCTCACATGATAGTTCCATTCAAAATGTCATGCTCGTTGAATCTCTTGGCTACAACTTACTTTCAGTATCTAGACTTGCTGATTTCGGTTTGAATGTCCTATTTACTGAGGTAGATTGCCAAGTATTTCGTCGAGACAATCATAAAATGGTCTTTACGGGTATGCGTAGAGGTGATCTTTACATTGTCGATTTCTCTAAAAAGGCACAACCTAAAACTTGCTTTGTTGCTAAATCCTCAAAAGGTTGGTTGTGGCATAGATGACTAGGTCATGTTGGCATGAGAAACCTTGACAAGCTTATTAAAGGAAATCATATCCTCGGAGTTAATGATGTCATATTTGATAAGGATAGACTTTGCAGTGCTTGTAAAGCAGGTAAACAGGTTGGAGGAAGACATCCCGTGAAGAATATCATGACCACAAGGAGGCCACTCGAGCTACTTCACATGGATCTTTTTGGTCCCAACGCCTACAAGAGTCTCGGTGGAAATTCTTTTGGTCTAGTTATAGTTGATGACTTTTCAAGATTTACGTGGGTGTTCTTTCTTAATGACAAGTCGCGGGTCCAGAAGATCTTCAGAAACTTCGCTAGGAAAGCCCAAAATCAGTTTGATGTGAAGATCAAGAAGGTTCGGAGTGACAACGGAACGGAATTCAAGAACGCAAATGTGGACACCTTTCTTGACGAAGAAGGGATTTCACACGAGTTCTCGGCTACGTACACACCTCAACAAAATGGAGTTGTTGAGAGGAAGAACCGGACGCTCATCGAAATGGCAAGAACGATGCTTGATGAATACAAGACGCCAAAGCACTTTTGGGCAGAAGCGGTTGAGACAGCTTGTCACGCAACAAATCGCTTATATCTTCACAAGCTACTCGGCAAGACGGCATACGAGCTCCTCACCAGTAACAAGCCTCAAGTTGGATACTTTCGAGTATTCGGCTCAAAGTGCTACATTCTTGATAAGCATCGTCGTTCAAAGTTCGCTCCTAAATCTCATGAAGGTTTTCTACTTGGTTATGGCTCAAACTCTCACACTTACCGTGTCTACAACAATTTCACCCGAAAAGTTGAAGAGACGGTAGATGTGAAGTTTGATGAATCTAATGGCTCGCAAGTAGAGCAATTGCCAATTGATGTAGGAGACAACGACCCTTCAGAAGCAATTCAAGACTTGTCCATTGGCAAAATTCATCCAACGGAAGTGAAGGAGAGTACTTCATCCGTCCAAGTGGAAGCTTCTACTTCACGACAAGGTGAACCAAGAATCGACACGGAAGCATCCACAAGTGGGACACACCAAGATGAAGAAAACGAGGAAGTACGTCAAGATGAACATCAACAACCTCCTTCTCCACCACGACAAGAGAACGACGACGTCAACAATGAAGAAGGCCAAGAAGAAGAACAAGATGAAGAAGATGTTCAATGAAGACCCAAGCAAAAGCTCTCACGAGTTCGAGCAAGAATTGCCAAAGATCATCCCGTCGAGCAAATCCTCAATGATATACAAACCGGGAGAATCACTCGCTCAAAAACTCGTTTAGCTAACTTTTGTGAAAACTATTCATTCATCTCTAGCATTGAACCAATGAAGGTTGAAGAAGCATTGGAAGATCCGGATTGGATAAACGCTATGCATGAAGAGCTACATAATTTTGAGAGAAACCAAGTTTGGACATTGGTTGAGAAGCCTGACAACAACCACAACATCATTGGTACCAAATGGGTGTTTCGCAACAAGCAAGATGAAGATGGACAAGTGGTTCGCAACAAAGCACGTCCCGTCGCCCAAGGGTACACACAAGTCGAAGGTATGGACTATGGTGAGACGTATGCTCCCGTTGCTAGACTTGAGTCCATTCACATCTTACTTGCCTATGCTAATCACCATAATATCACCTTGTACCAAATGGACATTAAAAGTGCTTTTCTAAATGGTGAAATAGAGGAGGAAGTTTATGTCAAACAACCTCCCGGCTTTATCAATCCCAAGAAACCAAATCATGTTTACAAACTTCACAAAGCTCTTTATGGTCTTAAACAAGCTCCTAGAGCATGGTATAAATGCTTGACCAAGTTCCTTACTACAAGTGGTTTTGAAATTGGTAAAATTGATTCTACTCTTTTTACTAAAAGGGTTAATGGAGAACTATTTGTATGCCAAATTTATGTTGATGATATCATATTTGGTTCAACTAACCCTCTCTTTAGTGAAAAGTTTGGAAAGCTAATGTCAGAGAAGTTTGAGATGTCTATGATGAGTGAACTCAAATTCTTTCTCGGGTTGCAAATCAAGCAAACTAAGGAAGGTACATTTTTCTCTCAAACAAAGTACACCAAGGACTTATTCAAGAAGTTCAATATGCAAGAATGCAAAGGTATGTCTACACCCATGCCTACTAGTGGACATAATGATTTAACCAAAGATGGTGAACCAGTTGATCAAAAGGTTTATCGCTCTATGATTGGTTCATTGTTATACCTATGTGCTTCACATCCCGATATTATGCTGAGTGTGTGCATGTGTGCACGATATCAAGCTGCTCCTAAAGATTGTCATCTTAAGGCTGTGAAAAGGATAGTGAGATATTTAATCCATACACCAAATTTTGGCATTTGGTATCCTAAGAGGTCTTCTTTTGATCTTGTTGGCTATTCCGACTCGGATTATGCCGGAGACAAGGTTGATAGAAAGTCCACTTCGGGTACTTGTCAATTTCTTGGTAGATCTCTTGTGTCTTGGTCTTCCAAGAAACAAAACTCGGTATCCTTATCCACCACCGAAGCTGAATACATTGCCGCTGGTTCATGTTGCGCTCAATTACTTTGGATGACTCAAACTCTTAAAGATTATGGGATTTATGTGAAACGTGTTCCACTGCTTTGTGACAATGAAAGTGCTATCAAAATTGGTCATAATCCTGTACAACATTCTCGAACTAAGCATATTGAAGTTCGTCATCATTTCATTCGAGATCATGTTGCTAAGGGTGACATCAATCTTAAGCATGTTCGCACCGACAAGCAATTAGCGGATATATTTACTAAACCACTTGATGAGAAAGCATTTTGCAAGTTGAGAGGAGAATTGAACATCATTGATGCTTCGAACTTGGAGTAGAAACTCCATTGGATACATGCAAGACATGAGCTTATGACTAATCCATGATATATCTCTCATGATAACTATCTTATGTCTTGGATACATTTGTACCTTGCATGTTGTCTAACCCATGTAGGTGCTTGGTTGAATCTAATTCCATGAGATTGCGACTCACTCATATCCTGAGTGATCTCTACATCACCAAGACTCTACACAATAGTGGTTGAAGACAAGGAAGCACAAAACCATACAAACATATCCTTTGACAAATTCTATGATTGAGCTTCATGATTGTCATTTTTGGATCCACAAGTGCTCTTCCTTGCAAAAACTAACCCATGTAGGTAGATGAACCCAAACTCCAAATGATGCTCCCAACTCTTGATGAGCTACGTCAACCTTGAGCACCCACACAAGTTCAACTACATGAGCAAGAACCACATCACCACCCAAGGTATGTTATTCCATCTTAGAGAAGCTTTACTCCAAGACATGAGTCAAAGCAACTCAACAAGATGTGAATACATCAAGATGCTTAAACGAAAAATGGTAACCCCATTTTGAGCTTAAACGATGAGTATGACCTATGATCAAGTGTTCTAACTTGACTCCTAAGTCAATATACTCTAACATAGGTGACTATGTCACCGCCCAATTCTAGATGAAGTTCTCTTGTGTTCCTTCTGAGTTATTGCATTTGTCCCTTGCATATTTGTTTCTTTATTATTTCTGCATCAAATTCCTTGCAAATCTTTTAGTTAATTCATTGCAAATCTTTGTGAGATCTTACCTGACTAGTGAGCTGAGGTGACAAGTTTTTTTTGTGATGAACTCGGTTTCACCGAATTGCCATTTTCGGTCCAACCGAATCCCTTCGGTACTACCGAAACATGCCACTCGGTGCCACCGATTTCGCAACAGGAAAAACAGTTTGCCACATATTCTATATTTCTTCTGATCCAGCTCCACTCAATGAATCTTGTCCTCTACAAGCATCACAGTTTTATTCCCTGCTTTGTACTGAATCTCAAGGACCAAACCTATTCGACGGATTCCAGGAGAAACCTTCTTGGAAATTGATGTCAAAGGGGGAGAGAGAGATCACATCAAAGCTTGTAGGAGAGAGAGATCACATCAAGGGAGAGAAACAGTCTCAAGGACCAAACCTACAAGAGAGAAAATATTAAGGGGGAGAGAGAGACCTCAAGGGGGGAGAGAATACTCAAGGATCCCATATATTAAGGGGGAGAAAGAAATCTCCAAGGGGGAGAGAATACTCAAGGATCCCAGATGCTTGATGTTCAAGAGGAGAGATGCCACATGTCTTTTTGGGGAAAAGACATGTTCATATGAACTCATTTGAATTTAGTTCTATTCATAACCTTCACCTCTGATTTTCTGTTTCCTATCTTCTCCCAATATCCCATGTAAGATTCAGGGGGAGCAAGACACCTAAGGGAAAGAAATCAGTCAAATTCATTGCATATCTTTATTCTTGGGGACATGTTGAATTCAATATGGTACCTTGTACTCACCCTCTACATGTCATCCCAATCTTGGTATTCTTGTGGTTTCTTTTGTTTGCTCTGGCTAGTGGACGTACCTGTGTTATCTAACCTTGTTTGTGCAGGTTCATTCCATCCTTAGCCAACTCAAGACCACAAGGTAAGGATATGCATCAAAATCATGAGTATGAGGAGTTCTTGCTTATGTACATACTGTTTGCAAGGACTCATGAGCATGAAGGTATTTTCTTTGATAATCTTTTGCTCTGATGCATATGACCAAGATACATATAACACTTTGCCTACTCTGTCATGGTTATGCTCTCACATTCCTCTCTATTTCATATTTACATTAGTGCATACATGTAGGGGGAGCCTATGCTTGTTACATGTCCTTCCAAAGCTTTACTTGTTGTTCTTTATATCTTTATCTAAAGCTTTGATGTATGTTGCCATCAATTACCAAAAAGGGGGAGATTGAAAGCACAAGTGCTCCCTAGGTGGTTTTGATAATTGATGACAACATATCTCTTGTTGGACTAACATCTCAATCTAGCATGTTTCAGATAAGTTCAACAATGGAGTGGCATGGACTAAAGGTTGTGGGAACTCCTTCAAGATGCTAGGGACAAAGGATTGGCTAAAGCTTCAAGCTCAAGACTCCTCATTTTACATTTTAGTGATCCAAGATCACATTGAGTCTTTAGGAAAAGCCAATACTATTAAGGAGGGATGAGGTGTTGCTTAATGAGCCTCTTGCTTCATGTGCTTAGTGATATGCTCCAAAACCCTCAGCTACTTTCCCACTTCCACATATGACCTAAACCCTAAGCCAAACTCGGTCCTACCGATTTTTCCTATCCGGCGCCGCCGAGTTTCACTTGTCATAAGCCACTGCCAAACCCTAATCAGTTCGGTCCCACCGATGGGATCTCGGTCTCACCGAGATGGGCTTGCAAACTCTCTGTTACCCATTGCAATATTCTCGGTCCCACCGAGATATGCAATCGGTTCCACCGAGTTTGCTTGGCTAAATCTCAGTTTCACTTGTTACCCAAATCGGTCCCACCGAGTTTGAGTAATCGGTCAAACCGAGTTTTGGATTTACCCTAACCCTAGCACATCGGTCTCACCGAGTTGATCCAGTCGGTCCCACCGAAATCTCTAACGGTCACTAGGTTTACATTTTTGGTCTGACCGAGTTTATTGATTCGGTCCCACCGAGATTGGAAAACTGTGTGTAATGGTTGGATTTTGTGTGGAGGCTATATATACCCCTCCACCTTCTTCTCATTTGAAGAGAGAGCCATCAGAACACACACACCATTCCAACTCATATGTTCTGAGAGAGAACTACCCACTCATGTGTTGAGACCAAGACATTCCATTCCTACCATATGAATCTTGATCTCTAGCCTTCCCAAGTTGCTTTCCACTCAACCCTTCTTTCCACCAAATCCAAATCCTATGAGAGAGAGTTGAGTGTTGGGGAGACTATCATTTGAAGCATAAGAGAAAGGAGTTCATTACCTACACACCATTTGTTACTTCTTGGAGAGTGGTGTCTCCTAGATTGGCTAGGTGTCACTTGGGAGCCTCCGACAAGATTGTGGAGTTGAACCAAGGAGTTTGTAAGGGCAAGGAGATCGCCTACTTCATGAAGATCTACCGCTAGTGAGGCAAGTCCTGTGTGGGCGATGGCCATGGTGGGATAGGCAAGGTTGCTTCTTCGTGGACCCTTGTGGGTGGTTGCTTCTTCGTGGACCCTTCGTGGGTGGAGCCCTGTGTGGACTCGCGCAACCGTTACCCTTGGGTGGAGCCCTGTGTGGACTCGCGCAACCGTTACCCTTCGTGGGTTGAAGTCTCCATCAACGTGGATGTAGGATAGCACCACCTATCCGAACCACGGGAAAAACATCCGTGTCTCCAATTGCGTTTGAATTCTCCAAACCCTTCCCTTTACATTCTTGCAAGTTGCATGCTTTACTTCCCGCTGCCTATATACTCTTTGCATGCTTGCTTGATATGTATTGTGTTGAAATTGTGTCTAAACTCCACTTAAACCCAAAAAGCTTAAAAAATTGCAACTTGAGCATTATGTGTCTAATCACCCCCCTCTAGACACATCTACTTCTAGATCCTACAGCTCCCCCCGCCCGCACCCGTGCTATCTCGCTACTACACATTTCACACCACCCCCCTTCCCTTATACTAGGTTTACATCATCAGTGGTCTCTTTACTCCACATACACTCTCTGCCTCTCACACACAAACGCGTGCACAAACACACATAGACACGCACAAACACCCATTTACCTGGATCCTCATCTCTCCTCATGTCCGCATGTGTATCTCACACACTCACTCTCTAATTATGTATATGTGTCTCCACGTTACACAACACAAATCCCCATGTACATGTCTCTCTCTATCCTCCACACACATAGACACAAAGAATCTGTTATCATTGCCTCAATCTCTAACATATCACACACACTCTCTCTCTCGCAAACACGCTCAACAAGGGTTTCCCCGTGAATAACTTACCGTCTATTCATGAACAGTCATGGCAGTACGGAGAACACGAGACATGAAAAAGAATAAATCTACACGTGCTTAGACCACCTAGTATGACTACTAGGACTAGAGAAAGCTAAAAAGCACGCCGCCGTCACCCCCTCCTTGTCGGCGACGGGAAAATCTTCGTTTTACACAGTCGAGAAGTCATTGTGCTAAGGCCCCACATGTCGAGGCGTTGAATAGAATGTAGATGCTAGTTTACGGAAGCAAGTATTGATAATACATTTGTATCTCCATACTTATATTTCTTCTCTTATAAAAAACCGAGTTGGTGATGATGGTACGTGTGCCATCTTGCAATATAGACCGTCCGATCTATATCTGACGAATGGAAATTAAACTAAAAGATACCGGCACCCCTCTCCACATTTGCAGACAAGGCCTTCCCCCGTTCATCCTTATCTCCAATAAACCTCATTGTTGAGAAATTAATGAAGGAAGCCTCTGGAACAAACTGGCCTGGTGGCCGCTGCCGGCGTTGTCAATCCCCATGCCTCCGCTCAGTCTGACCACCAACCACCACCACACCCCACTCCTCTTCACATTATCTCATATTTCTCGAGATATAATTAGTTTTACACATGGGATTACTCCCGCAAGGGTCAATCACAACAAGTGTTTTATAAAAAATGCATCTTGATGTTCCGTGCAATGCACGGATCTTGCTAGTACTCCTACACAAGACTAAGTTGGTGATGCTGGTGTGTCCGCCATCCGTCGTTTCTGACCATTAGATCTACGTCTAACAATTGTGAGGTAAGTTGTTGACTTTTCTCACCAACATCCCACTTGTCTACCAATTTGCAGAAAAACCTATAATTAGTATCTTAAAACCAACCACATCCCTCCCCGACCTCACCAAAACAGCCCAAGGAATATATTGTAATTGAAACATAATATATCTCTAGTGACATATGTATATCAAAATTAGAGTGTTTTGTACCAAGTTTGTGAATAAGTATTATTCTAATTGTGATTCGTTGCAACGGACATGAACATTGCTAGTATTTCCAACCATGCATTTCTTTTCCTAGTATTCCATTGTTTCGAGTTTTCCATCAAGATATTAGTCACTCATGGTTGATATTTACTTTCAATCATGTACACATATGCACTATTGTAACTAGCCTTGCTTATTGGCTTCCAAAGCTTAACTTTCACTCCTACTTACAATATGTAGAGTATTTAACAAAAAACTACCACTTTCAACCAGCCCTAGGAGGAATCTATTGTACAAAAAATAGCAAAAACATACCCAAAATTTCTTAATCCATGCCAAAAACTACCTAGTACTCCTACCGATTAGGTTCGTTTTAACCCATTTATGACAGGGTTGGCCCACATGTCCGTGCTGACGAGGCGGCTTAAACCAACACATTTTGTTTGACCGTTGACATGAGGGACCCACATCTGACCTTCTATCCTGTTATTCCCCCTCAAATCATTATTTTTCCTGAACATTACTTCAAACAGTACTGATGCGTGTTCGTCGGTGGCGCTGGTGATGAGCGAGTTGGCCGCCGCTCCACCGGACGGGCCGGACGCCGCGCTGGCCTCCGCACGGGTTGGCAGGCTGGCCCGAGCGTGACTCACGAGCGAGCAAGCCGCCACGCTGGCCTTCGCTCGAGCCAGATGGCTGGCCTTAGCGCAGCGTGCGCGAGAAAGCCACCGCGCTGATGTGCCAATCTAGCTAGCAAACCTTGCAGACAAGCAGCTGGACGGAGCTATCTTGGCTAGCTAGCGACCGCGAGCGCCGGACGGAGCTGGCATCCGGGCTGCCGCAACATGGGCTCCGCACCGCCGGCGGTTTTGACCTCGCCTTCTGCCGGCGGCGGTAGCTGTGTCCCATGTCCGAGGACAACAAGGTGGACGGGCCGGAGGTAGGAGGTCACTCGAGGATTTTTGTTGGTAAGAGGATTACAATGGTTCATAAGGTAGTCTTATCTTAAGTCTGCAACGTATGCAAGTGGTAGTAGTTTCTTGGCATTTTAGTGGTTTCTTGCATTATTAGAGCAAGTACAATAGAGCTGAGTCAGCGGGCTATAAGAAATAAACTACTACTACATGTTGGCTATAAGATGGGCTGTAGATGACATGGCACTAGCTTATAGCCAGCAGCTGGCTATACTATTAACTATGCTCTTAGGGGTTTCTTGTAAGGAACAATGTACGTACTACTAGCGACAAAAGGCGATTCTAGGTTGCGTTGTACTCCAACATGTACTACTAGTGGTCGCGGGAGTGTATACCTCGTTTTGTGGGTTTGATCCCGGCCGAACGCACGACGGCCTTTTTTTAAATAGTATACTATCTAGATACATCGCAGAAATGGATGTATCTAGAACTAAAATACATCTAGATACATCCATACCTGTGTCAAGTAATTCGGAACGGAGGGAGTACTACACTTCGCTGCGAGCCAATATTTTACACGGGTAGTTTGAGTTTTGAAGTCAAACGGACGTGCGGCCCCACAATCTGGGTGCACTGGAGTCTGGACAACCTAGCCACGTGAACGGGTTTTCCTTCCCAGCATCCTGTGGCTCGCGTGCTCGCCCTAGCCGCACCTCGCTTGCAGCTTCTAGCTAGTAGCATATTTAAACTAGCGCCTCCCAATTAAGTCTGAGGAGCCGGAAAAGCCTGGTGGGGCATTGGGAACTGTGCAATATGGCTCTGTACGTAAAGTGCTCTACTACTACTCTGTAGCTTGTGGCGTTGCATGCATGGACTTCACTCCATTATCGGCTCTACTATAAAAGAAATTCCTCTTGACGTGTTTTTTTAAACGGAGGCAAAAGCTTTGCTTCATCTCATTCATAAAGAAGGAACTACTAACAAAGTTCGACGAGATCCATTACACCTCCACAAATGGAAGCGAAAATCCTAGTCTCGCTGTATCAAATAACTCAAATGTTCTGCCCCCGCAGTAACCGTCGCTGATAAACAAGCTGCTAGTGTGTGCGTGAGAGGAGCGGCTGAGTAGGCCAGCTACGTGAGAGGAGCGGCTGAATAGAGCACCGAGAGTACCCACTAGGCCACTATGCAGGTGTACTTCCCCTGCATTGATAGTACAGCGATGGTTCTAGAGAACAGTAGTACCCTCCACTTCCAACTGTAGCTCCTTGGCCCTGAGATTCAAGAGTTCAAAACTGGTGCACTATACAAGACTAGACTATAAGTACAGTACTCCCTCCTTTCCGGTTTATAGGGCTCATCTCAAAATTTTAGTTTTTCCATTTTATAAGGCTCAATTTGGTTGTTTCCCATCACATGTTCAGATTCCAAGGTGCATTAAATCATTGCATGCAAGTATTAAGAGAAAATTGACCAATGAATGTAATTTATGCATGCATGCATTACAATTAATGCATTGGTAAACATACTTTTTTGAGGAAAACAAGAGCATTAATTGGGTGCTTTTTTGAGGAGTAGTTGAGAAAAGTAGTACTAGTATTGCTACAGTACGAGTACGTACTCCCCCGTCACATAATGTACGACGTTTTTTGACACTAGTTGGCATGTACAAAAAATGGCAAAAACATACCCAAAATTTCTTAATCCACGCCAAAAACTACTACCTAGTGCCAAAAATTTCTTACTAGTGCTATTATTTACAGTATAATGCAATCCCATAACATTCCATAATGCTAGTACTAGTACTCCATGGTACCAAAAACTACTACCTAGTGCCAAAAAATTCTTACTAGTGCTATTATTTACTAGTGCTATTATTTAGAGTAGTAAATAATAGCCTCACCCCTTCGCTGAGGAACGATCTACAGTTGGAAGGGACGAGGCCCTGCGGTTACTATGCTCTTATCTCCTCCTCGCCAGTTCCCCTCCCCCCGAAGAGAAGGCAGTTCGTCGCTGCTCCCATGGATTCGCTAGGCGGTTCTCCTCCTTGTCGAGGCTGGGAGACCTTGGACGACGATTCTCTGGGAGAAATTGCATGCCGCTTGACATCCTCACCGCCGCAAGACTCGGTGCTTCCTGTACCAACTTTTTCAAGACGCTGCTTAAACAGGCTTGGGAAAAGGCCATGCTTGTTGGTCTTCCATGCGTCCTCGAGGAGAAGGTTCTTCTATGGGACAATTCTTCGAACAGTCCACCGCTCCCTGGCCATGGTTGCACGTTGACTCCGCTAGAGCTGACGACGTTGAGAGGTAGTCGGATTTTGTCCGATGAGCAGGTCAGTAATGGAGTTTGATCATGTAGTACTTAGTTATTCCATTTCCATCCCGTAATTTCTCCGCTGCCCACCATCTTATATATAGGTCTGGGTCGGTGCCAATGAAGATTGGCTTGCATACCTCCGGCCGAATACCACCATGATTTTGCACAACATCCACAGCAGTGCGGTCGTTCCGGTATACCCCTTCTCCACCATTGGGATCGGCCTTCCGGACTGGCTGGGCAAGAATACGTATGATGGTGCCTACATGAGATTGAAGAATATAGCAATTCGGACCCGCCGACAAAGCGACGCGGCTACGATGATTACTATCTCATCGCGGTGTTCGACATAAGGATTGCCATCAATGCAGGAGGCAGTAACGGCAGAGGCTGGCGCATGTTGGCGGCGGGAGATTTGTAACCCTACACGTTCGAAGACGTCGTGCGCCATCTAGGCTGCATCTTCGCGATGACAAGCCAGGGGACTTGTTTCATCTGGTTGACATCCTACGGTACGGGATATTACAAACAGAATGCACAAACCATCATTTGCATCCCTAACGGTACTCCATTATTTTGCAGGGACCAGTCATCCCCTGATCAAAATAAGATCGCCGATCCTAGATGTGCATTTGCATCCGTGATTTGGTCTAACCTGGAACCTTGTAGCTGACTTTGGCATATTGGGATCAACTATCTTAGCAGTCGTTACCCATGGTAGCACTGATGTGCAACATGGTCACATAATCTACCACGATCGGACCGTCACCATCTACCCAAGTATTCCATTTTTTAACCCTCTCGCCTTCTCTTTCATTGTTGTACTAGTAGTATACTTTGTAGTACTAGTAGGAGTACTTTTTACCTTGAAGGACGCGTATAGCTAGCTAGGCCCTTGAAGACTTGAACCCACTAGCTTCCACCATTTTTGTTTTTCCATGTCTTACTATCTCATCCATGTAGCCAAGAGTGGCTATATATAATAAGCCGGTTATTTTACTTCCTCTATACCGGAGTAGTACTATTTGCTGCACAGTATTACTGACCGCCACATTTGAGCACAACATTATTATGCATGGACCTTGACTATGTACGTCACCATGTGTCCAGATATGGGATGCTGCATGTACCAGATGAAAGGCGCCGAGTTCGACCCCCGTGATGCTACGTGGGTGCCGAGGAACACTCTTGGAGAGTACTCGCTTTTCATTGGGGACAGCTACCCCATTGTGAAGCGGATGCCACCTTCCGTGCACGACACGGAAGGCCTGCCGTTCATGAAGCATGGTTGTGTCTTTAGTGCGCACCACCGGATGAACGACGTGCTGGGACACGCTATCCCTGATTTATGCCGCTTCATCTTGGATGAGTCTCCATCGTGTGGAACCGGACTAGAAAGCTGCGACAATGATTCCTGTTGCCCACCGCTATGGATCGTGCCATCCATGAAGAACACCTGGGACTGGAACCTGGAGGAGGACATGTAGCCCATCTATAACGTGTAAGTGGAGTACGGTAATTGTGAATGGTAACACTGTGAATATATGTAGACTAGTCGTGCACAAATTTATCACATGAGTTGGAGATGAACTTGTGTGGCATACTTGCATTTGTCCTTTAGAATTTATTACTAGTAAATGTGTTATGTCTACGTGCAACTTGTGTGGTTGTTGCACGGGCTCCAACACGCTCTTTGAGAAAAAAAGGTGGCACAGCTTTGGATATACGTGACGTGGCGGCATCATACAGTAGCATCGTTCGCTATAGTTGTACTAGTACACTCCTACTAGGACGACAACTCCTATAAAACCTTGCGCTTGGCTCTTTGCCTCTTCGGGAGGTTCAACAGTTCGTACTCGTGTGAACCTTGCACTTGGCTCTTCGCCTCTTCGGAAGGTCCAACAATGATGATACTACAGTACAATATGCTTCTGGCAATCTGACACCAATTGAACTGTTGCACGTCCACCGCGAGGGCGAGGGCGAGGGAGAGGGAGAGGGCGCTGTAGTCACAACCCTCTCCTCGTCCTGCGAACCACCGCGCGCGTGGGCGAGGGAGAGGCGTAGTAAGCAAGCTTCTCCTCGTTCGGTGAGTTGACGGGACACATCAAAGCAGTACTAGTAGTAGTAGTCCATACTGCGTCCTTTCCGATTAATATGGCTTAATTGAAACGAGAAAAATACACTGGCGGTCAACGTATGTAACAGTACGCTCTTTACGGTCACTATATATAGTTTTGCGGCGATTATGCAATCACCAGCTCATCGTAGAGCACCGTATTGCACCCTACTGACCGACCACATAGTCGACGTGGCACTTTGTTGACTGGTTAAATTGTCACCTGGTTTCTGGGTCCCACCTGTCAGTTGGCAGAGCAAAGAAATCAGTTAAACAAAACTTTACGCAGGCATGACATGAGTCCAACCCTTGCACGCGTACCGCCCTGGCTGTGTATGTGAGTGCATGCACGTGTCCTCCCTCGGTATTCCAACAAAGAGTGTACTACATGATGTACATCTACACTTCCAATGCATTTAGCCTTTAATCTACTAAATCGATATTGGTTGACTAATGCACCAACTTGTGCTGTAGGTATAGGCTACATGTCTATCCTTAATTACAGCATGCAACGGCCTTCATTTAATCTTCTTATCTCAATGGTCGCATGCACACATAAGTCTACTACTTTTGGGCGTTAATTATGCCCTGGTCAATGTGTAAATCTCTAAATGTACAGTCTTTCACGGACGTAGGGAGTAGGTTGAGCACTTGAGCGTGAGCGTGTGTGTTGCGTCGTGTGCTGTGTGCCGCATGGGTGCGTGAGTGTTGCGTGCGTCCATGTGTACGTGTGAGTGTTGCATGTTGCATGCATGCATGGGGCTTACTCCCTCCCATTGACATGTTCATATTTCAAGCTTCCTCTGTTCCCTCCATATGGTGATACTCCCTCTGTTCCCAAATATAGTACAAAGTTGAGTCATCTATTTTGGAACGGAGGGAGTAGTACGGAGTAAAAGCCTCCCTCTGTTCTCAAATACGGAGTATTTGTCTTTCTACATATTTCAACAAGTGACTAGGTACGGAGCAAAGTGAGTGAAGTGAGCGTAGAGGCATAGGGATACTGTAGAAAGGAAGTCCTCACGATCCATTTATTCCCCATCTTGGTCAGAGAGAACTATTCAACTAGTCTTCGCAGTGAAGTGACAATACACGCTGCAGCAGATGGGACACGTAATTAATAAGCTGAACCAGCGTGTTGGTGTTACTAAATCAGCCTTACCTAGTACTGCCATCATGTTTGCCAGTAGAGCACGCTTCCGCAAATACGCCTACGCACCTCTGTCCTCCATTAACTGACATATGGGCCCTGTTGTGGTAGACCCACATGTCATCGGTGTAACTATTTACACTCTGAAGGACGGTATATCCTGGTAGTAGTACTACTAGAATTGAGATTGAATGCACTTTCTTCCCCGTCTTCCACTCTTCTTCCTCCTCTCTTCTTCTTCCTCCTCTCTTCCACATCGTCGGCCGCACACCATTTACCCCCGCTCACTGCTCGCCCGCCTGCGCCATCTTCCTTGGTAGCTCGCGCGTACCATATCCCCCCGCTCACTGCTTGGCCACATGAGGAGAAGCTTCTTCGCTCACCCGCCCGAATCCACTTCCCCGCTGGCTCGCAGGCACCGAAAACCCCAATGGCAGAACCGACTGACAGCCGCGATTGGAATTCCCTCCCCGATGTTCTCTTGGAGCAGATCTGTAGTCGTATGGACCTACTCAGCACCGTCCGTTTGGCCGCATGCTCGATGTCTTTGTACCGTCTACTCGTCTGCAACCGTCCGGCTCTTTTCAAGACACCCTGCTTGCTGATGCCCGATCCTCGCAGGTGGCCCAGACACCGACTTGACGATCCTACGGAGGTTGCCGTGGTGCCCCTCGACATGCTACCACTACCCGTCCACCTACCCTTCATGCGTGGCCACTACTGGGCGGGCATGAAGGCCAACTGGGTCATCCTCATCCAACAATCTGGTAGTCCATGGCGTCTCGTGGATATCTACACCCAGCGAGAGATCACCCTTCCATCTTTGGATACCGCCGCCATCGAGCCTCGCGGCCCGCCGGACACTCCTGCCTACTACGCACGAGACGCGTCAAGCTTTTGGCTCGACCTCTGTTTGCAGAAAGTTGTAATCTGCAAAGTGCCCACACCATCAGAAGACTACATGGATTACAAGCTCATTGCCTTGTTCAACAAGGGATTAGTCTATCTGGAATCCGGTCGCCATACATGGTTATGGCTCATCATCAATCCTGTTGAGGAAACATTTCTGTCTGATGCTATAGTGCACGATGGCATCGTTTACGCGGTCGACACACAGATTGGTTACCTATACTGGTGGAATCTATCGTCGTGTAATTGTTCTATCTCATCTCATCTTTACCTTATGAATACGACTTCCTGTTCATTTGTTACAAATTTATAATGCATAGCATGTCTATAACCACATCATTGCTATATGTTCCTCTCATTTCCTAGATTTTTATGACCACACATGTTATTGTTAGAGTTGATATGAGAACAATTGGCATCTAATGATTGTTAGAATACATATTATGAGCATAACATCATGATTGCTATATGTTACTCTCGTTTACAAGATTTTTATAACAACGCATGTTATTGCTTAGAGTTGATATGAGAACATTAGTAGTAAGTGCTATGGTAGAATATGAGTAGGCGCTGTCATAGCTGTTTTCCTCTCATTGTTACATGTTGTTTGAACCATGACATATTGCTAGAATATGAAAGCCATTGGCTTATTTTTTTAACTTGGGGTATGATTATGACCACGGCATTGCAATTCTCTGTCTATGATATGTGTCACTGTTATAATAATCTTAATTCCACACATACTCTGAACATGATTGTTTATTTTTGTCCTTTTGGTCTCCAATTTGAATTGTTGCAGCAGACGCAAATGCGCTGGCCTTCATGATTCCAGGACCTGGAATCATACCAGCCGATGGGTGGTGGTTTATCGCTCGTTCAGCTGATGGCGATCATTTGATGCTCATTTGCACGTACCAAATTGACCAAACCATTACATCAAACCACATGCAGTACAATGCGTGGGGCGTTCGTGACATTGATGGCTATGGCTGCTTCATGTTCGAGAAAGATCCCAGCTCCGTTGGGCCAGGCGTATTCAATTGGAGGCGGGTTTACAGCCTCGGCAACCACTCCTTGTTCCTCGGGCTCAATTATCCGATCATCCAACCAATCATCGATCATATCACCGGCGATGATTACTGTGCTATGCAATCTCCATTCGCAAGGGGGGGCTGTGTTTACACATCATACCATGGGTTTCATGAATCACCATATCCAGAGATTCGTCGACACAGCTTGTTGCCAGATAATCTTCAGTGTGTGAAAGGCATCAAGTTTCCATGCGATGGATGGCTTTTGCAAACCCGACATGCGGCGATGTGGTTCATGCCAACAACAAATATGCACAACTTGATTCGTGCTGATATCTAGACTGAGCCATGTATTCTGCTGCTGTAGCACGACCCTCTTTTGTTGGATATTATGTACTGTTGTTAGTTTGAAGCACTCCTCTGGTTTGAAGGATAGATACCTTCCTGGGATCAACCGCATCCTAACTCACCTGCGTAGGATGTACTAGGATGTACTGATAATAATGATGTACATATATCAGTTAGGCTTCAAGTGCGTACTTGTTAGTTAAACCTATGTATAAATTGTGACACTAAATACGACTAGTAAGTAGTACTAGTATACGTCGGTCAAATTATTCATCATGTCCACACACTGAATTGACGTGACAACACGTTGCGCGTGAGGTGACACAAGAATCCCAGCGGAGTGTTTGGGTATTCTGGAATTACCGATGCAAGTCGAAGAAGGATTGGCCCAACCTGAGAAACTTGAGGCCAAAGTGAGTGCTAACAGCGCGAGATTTCAGTCTCTCATCGATTTGTTCATACCAACCATCGACAGCGAGCACGTCATATGTTACACCCAACCTGAGAAACTTCCAGGTAAGACACCGATCGACCGTCTACTTGCACAAACATATTCCTTTGTTTATAGCTCTATTTTTCTTTTTACATGCAGACCTGGTGAAGCAATTACAATTTGACAGTTAATAAAAAGTGAAACAAGTGACTGCAACATGCCAAAGATGTTATGAAAATGCCAACTAGGTACACTAAAACCTGTATTCCACAATACTGCAGGTATCACACTGAGTGGCCTAAGGAAGCATTTCTTTCAGCGCAATTCCAGGGCGTTCAAAAGGGGCACGTGGATGTGTCGCAAGATACAATCGGAGTGCGGCATGCATGCGATGTGGCACAAGACCGGCAATACCTTGCCGGTGATGGTCAACGGCCGGCAGACGGGTAGCAACAAAGGTTCTGGTGCTGCACACCAACAAGAACTTCGACCAGCAGAGGACCAACTGGGTGATGCACCAGTACCACCTCGGGGACCAGGAGCAAGAGAAGGAGCGGGAGCTGGTCCTCTACAAGATTTTCTACCAGACGAACACTAGGGCTAGGAGTAAAAAGATTATAAGTTAGTTTGGTATTGGTAGTTGTACTACCTTGTCGTCCGCAAGTTGGTATTGTTGTTAATGATCTTTTGGTATGAACTTGCATTTTCTTCCAACCATCATGCCGAGGGTCGACGTGGATATAAAGCTGAATCATTTTTTTCGAAACGAATTTTCAGGCACCTGATTTTTATTTGATGGCTAGCATAAGCACCCACCGTTCGAATTCCCAGTTATCCAATTTTTTCGAAACAAGTGCATGCACTTATTATCACGATAAAAAATCAATATCCGTGCTGCATCCCAGTTATCAGTCTGTACTTGCAGAATTCTCTCATTTATTGAGCACGTATATTGTTTTTCCAGGTTGAGCAAGTTTCAACTGGGCTGTAGATTGCCAGGGTTGTTTTGTTTTTAACAGGCCCAGCCCATGACGACAACGGGGCACAAAGATCCAGCAGGTATCTACTGGCCTCTGGCCCGCCAGCGTTAGTTATATTTTGTCTTACAACATCCGCATGCAGTTTTTTTACTGAATCAAACACACAGCCCAGTTCTATTTTCCTCTTGAAACGCATGTCCTACATCCGTTTTCTAAGCTCTACCTATAGTTTTACTAGTTCGTATACAGTATACACGTATCATTATATTGAAAACACATAAAATTCCCTTTTCATATTTACATCCTTATTTTTGTTGTTTTTTCCCACCCAACGCTGATTTTTTTACCACTGGTTTTCCCTTAAACCAACTAAATTTGTCCCACGTCTTATTTGCTTACAAAAACAAAACGATTTTTTTGGCAAATCAATAAGTTCTTAAAAAAATGTTTATCATTTCGGGATTACAACAGTTCGGACTCCACCGAAATATGCAAAATAAGGTTGGACTTTTTGATCGTGGTCCTAGGCAGAAAATGGGATGTAATAAATTACTTAAGAATTAGCAAATGGGCTGCAAATTATAAAAAATAGCAAATGAGCTTTATGTTGTCTGCCACAGATTTGGAGGCTGACTTGTGGGCCTACTAAGTTCATGCGTACACAAGGTTTCTCAAAAAAGAAACTTAGTCAACAATCGACTCTACCAGCGTCTGACCGTTAGATGTCAATCTAACGGCAATCGTGCTTCTTCAGTCTCTGATCCTCCTGCCCCAGCCGCCCAAACCAGCGCCGTCGGAACCGCCTGCTCCCGCCTCCCGTGGCCGGCAGTGCTGCCGGGAAGGCCTCACGGCCCCATCATACTCGCATCCCTGGCCTGTCTATCCCTCTACTCACCCACACCTCCTGTTATTTTCCGGCGACGGCAGCCGAACCAGTCAACCCTCGTACTCTCCGTCGCATGGGCAGCCACTGCCGTGTCTTCCCTGGCTTCATGTTGTTCCCTTCGTAGGCCTTGCCGTCATCCACCGCCTTGGTGCTCTCAGCGCGGCGTGGTCAATGATGTCCATCCAACGGCCGTAGTGCTTCTTCAACCTCTGGTCTTATTGCCCCAGCCGCCCAAAGCAGCGCCGGTCGTGCCGCATGCTCCTGCCTCCCGTGGCCGGCTGTGCTTCCGCGGAGGCCTCACCGCCCCCTACTATTCCCACCGCTGGCCAGGCCCTGCGGCGACGGCAGCCTCACACCGCAGCCGAACCAGTGAACCCTCGTACTCCTCTCCGCGCGGGCTTCCACTGCCGCGTCGTCCCCTTCCTAGGCCTCGCCGTCGTCCACCGCCGTGGTGCTCTCCGCGCGGCGTGATCAACGTGGTCAAGGAACGACTTCCATCGGAAGAGTACTATACGTGGAGAGGCTGACAGCTGGGTCCACGGCCACACCCCAATTTTTTTGTGATTTGCCAAGCAAGTCGCTTTGTTAGGCTTGTTGGGCTGCAAATCTTTCAAGACGAGGAGAGCTTTCATTCGGCTGGCCGAGAAAATGGCACATCAGTAATGAGAAATGGGCTGTACATTTTTAAAACACATCAAACCGACAATTAGTTTCAAATATCTTTTTTTTAATTTCGAGATTTTAAATTACATTAATTTTTATGCGTGGAGAATTTGTTTGTTTTTATATTGATATACATTTCTTTTAAAAATCAGTTTGAATGTGAGTCGAAATTTCGGGATTAAAAACAGTTCGAACCGCACCGAAATATGCAAAATTTCGTATAATTTTTTAACCGTGGCCACAATATGGGCTTAATGCTAACAAAAAGAATATGGGCTCCAAAAAAACCATAATAATTTGCAAATGGGCTATAAATTATTAGAAATAATGGCAGATGGGCTGTATGCTGTTTCCCACAGATTTGAGGCTTTCCTAAAAAAAGGTTGACGCACAAGCAGTGACTGTTGGATGGCCATCCAACGGCCTTCGTGCTTCTTCAATCTCTGCTCTTCCTGCTCCAGCCGCTCAAACAGGCGCCGGCGGGACTGCCTGCTCCCTCCTCCCCGCAGCCGGCTCTGCTGCTGCGCAAGCCTCACCGCCCATTGTACTCCCATCGCTGGCCTAACCATCCCTCTACTCACCCACACCTGCTGTTATTCTCCGGCGACGGCAGACGAACCAGTAAACCCTCGTACAGTCGTACTCCCCTCCGCATAGGAAACAGCTACCGAGTCTTCCCTGCCTCCGTGTCATTCCCTTCCTAGGCCTCGCCGTCAACCACCGCCCTGGTGCTCTCGGCACGGCCTGGTCAACGTGGTCAATGACCGACATGCATCTGAAGTGGACTTTAGGTGGAGAGGCCGACAGCTGGGTCCACGGCCGCACGCAAGGAAATGCCTCCTTATTACGCGCAAAATAATGATTCCTCCACCTGACATCTGGGACCCACCGAAAGGGCCTCTGTATTTCGCGAAAAAAACGTTACCGCCGCTGACAGCTCGGACCCACCAGCTATGTCTTCGCACGCAAGGAAGTGCCTCCTTATTATGCACACAAAAAATGAATACTCCCCCTGTTAGCTGGGACCCAGTATAGTGGCAGGCTGACTTGTGGGCCTACTAAGTTGACGAGGACGGAGGGCTTTGTCAACTTAGTCAATATGCACGATTCTAGCTCCAGTGACCATACGATGTCCATCCAACGGCCGTAGTGCTTCTTCAACCTCTGGTCTTCTTGGTCCAGCCGCCCAAACCAGCGCCGGTCGTGCCTCGTGCTCCTGCCTCCCGTGGCCGGCTGCGATGCGACGGAGGCCTCACCGCCCCCTACTACTCCCACCGCTGGCCAGGCCATCCCTCTACTCACCCACACCCCCTGTTATTCTGCGGCGACAGCAGCCTCACACCGTAGCCGAACCAGTGAACCCTCGTACTCCTCTCTGCGCAGGCTTCCACTGCTGCGTCTTCCCCGGCTCCGCGTCGTCCCCTTCCTAGGCCTCGCTGTCGTCCAGACCACCACCTTGGTGCTCTCGGCGCGACGTGGTCAACGTGGTCAACGACCGACTTTCATCGGAAGAGTACTGTACGTGGAGAGGCTGACAGCTGGGTCCAGGCGGCCGCAAGGAAGTGCCACCTTATTACGCGCAAAATAATTATTCCTCCACCTTACAGTAGGGACCCACCGGATGGGCCACCTTATTTCGCGAAAAAATGTTCCCCCCCTGACTGCTCGGACCCACGGGACGGGCCAGCGTATTTCGCGAAAAAAACGCCCCCCCCCCCCCCCCGCTGTCAGCTCGGACCCACCAGAAGTGCCTCCTTATTACGCACAAAAAAATGAATACTTCCCCTGCTAGTCGGGACCCACCATGGTGGGAGGCTGACTTGTGGGCCTACTAAGTTGACTGGGACGGGGGCCTTTGTCAACTTTAGTCAATATGAACGATTCTAGCTCCACTGACCGTACGATGTCCATCCAACGGCCGTAGTGCTTCTTCAACCTCTGGTCTTCTTGCTCCAGCCGCCCAAAGCAGCGCCGGTCGCTGCGCATGCTCCTGCCTCCCGTGGCCGGCTGTGCTGCCGCGCAGAGGCCTCACCACCTACTATTCCCACCGCTGGCCAGGCCCTCGCGACGACGGCAGCCTCACACCGCAGCCGAACCAGTGAACCCTCGTACTCCTCTCCGCGCGCGCGGGCTTCCATTGCCGTGTCTTCCCCGGCTCCCCGTCGTCCCCTTCCTAGGCCTCGCCGTCGTCCACCGCCCTGCCCTGCTTCTCGGCGCGGCGTGGTCAAACGCTGGTCAAGGAACGACTTCCATCGGACATGGAACTGTACGTGGAGAGGCTGACAGCTGGGTCCACGGCGGCAGCAAGGAAGTGCCTCCTTATTATGCGGAAAATAATGATTCCTACCTGCTAGCAGGGACCCACCGGACGGGCCACCGTATTTCGTGAAAAAAACGTTCCCCCCTGACTGCTGGGACCCACCAGCTACACCTTCGCACGCAAGGAAGTGCGTCCGAGCAAAAAAAATGATTCGCCCCCCTGCTGCTGGGACCCACCAGCTACATCTTCGCACGCAAGGAAGTGCGTCCAGGAAAAAAAAAGAAAACCAAAACGATTCGCCCCCCTGACTGCTGGGACCCACCGGCCCCCCGACTGCTGGGACCCACCGGCCCCCCGACTGCTGGGACCCACCAGCTACATTTCTGCACGCAAGGAAGTGCGTGCGGGCAAAAAATGATTCGCCCCCTGACTGCTGGGACCCACCAGCTATATCTTTGCAGGCAAGGAAGTGCCTGACAGTCAGGACCCACCTGGTCGAAGCGTACGTAGTGTTGTCATTCTGGTCACGAACGTGTACGTACATATGGTCGATGTAGAGGCGCGCACATGTCGTAGTAGAGGCGCGCACGTAGCATGTACACGTACGTACAGCGGCCAGGGTTCAAGAAAGAAAATACGACCACGTATGTGTACATACGGGCGGGGTCTCGAACGCCTACTCGCGCATACGTACGGCGAGGGCTCGTGCACATGGCTGGGCCGGAACGGAAAAACAGCGTCGTCGTCATGTTCATGGGTCGGGACGGAATGCGTGGTCGTGTTCATCGGGAGGGCTTGGACGGAAGAGGCGATGTAAACGAGGCCTGGCGTACCGCACAACGGAGGAAACAGGCCTCCTATGGTCGAAACGGGGGTCCTGTTGATCGGGAGGGGTGTGGCGTACCGCAAAACGGAGGAAACGGACTTGTGTTGGAGCGCTACGGTCGAAACAGGGGTCCTGTTCATCGGGAGGGGTGTGGCGTACCGCAAAACGGGACTCCATGGGATACTGTTCATCTCCACCGTCGACCCCCTCCAGCCTCCACGAGCTACTGTTCATCCACCGTCGACCTCCTCCAGCCTCCACGGGCTCCTGTTCATCCAGCCTCCACCGCGCGCTACTCCATCGGCTACTGTTCAACCACCCCTCCACCGTCTACTATTCATCCAGCCCTCCACACCACGGGGTCCTATTCAACCACCCCTCCACGGGCACCCCTCCATCGTCTACTGTTTATCCTGCCCTCCACACCACGGGTTCCTGTTCATCCACCCCTCCACGGGCACCCCTCCACCGTCTACTGTTCATCCAGCCCTCCACCACACCACGGGGTCCTGTTCATCCAAAGGCAACACCACCGCTCACTATTCATCCAACCCCCCTTCCCCCCCCCCCCCCCCCCCCCCCCGCGCAACGCTCACTGTTCATCCCATCGATCGGCTTCAGTTAGCAGCAGTAGCCAAGGAATCGCTCGATCGGGTTCAGTTAACAGCCATCGATCGATCGCTCGGGTTCAGTAACGCGTAGCCTGCAGTGCAATCGCTCGGGTTCAGTTAGAGCCCAACGCCTCGCTCGGGTTCAGTTAGAGCCAACGCCTCGCACACACGCGCGTACGTGTACGAGAGAAACGCGCATCACTCGGCCCCCGACCTCCCATCGTAACCGGGAACTCCCCGAAATTTTCCTCCCCCTCGCTTCTACCACGGTTTTTTCCGTCATGGATGGCCCAAAGAATGTCATGCAGCTGCATTTCCGGCCCGCCCAGGACGAAAAGCCCATTTTCTGTCATGATTTTTTGTCATAGAAGTAGGAGCCCACCACATCTATGATGATATCGGGTTTTGTCACAATTATCGTCATAGAAGTGTCATATGTATGACAGAAAAAAATTTCGTTCGGCCCAAAATGTCACGGATGTGTCTTTTTTTTGTAGTGCCCCGCGCCACTTCACCGCTGCCCCGCCCCGCCGGAAGCCCCACCGGATCCGCCGCCGCCCGTCTTTTCCGGCTAAATGGTAGAACCGTTCGTTTTTTTATAAAACCCTAGATTCGTTTTTTAGAATCGGTTTGGTTTTTCTCGGTTTACTTGTTTAGCGGACGTTCGTCCATACGTTCGTTTTAACGAACGATGTTCATCAGTTAGCCGCAGACAGCGAACGTTCGTTCGTTAGCCTGTTCGTTTCGTTTTATTTTCCAGGGTTTTACGCGATTATTTTCGATCACAATTTCTGCCCCGATCTTCGTTTTAGTTTATCTTTTCGCTCGTTTATCCAAATCAGGTGAAAACAAGCGCCTAGATCTTCGTCTAGAAGCCCTCTTTCTGTTTAACCAACTTGAACAAGATTTTGGTATTGTAAAATTTGACTTTAGTCCAGATTAGTAAACGGATCTTGTTTCTTTCGTAGTTTGAGTTTCGTTGCTCCGTTTGATTTGATTCTTTTGCAAGCTGAAGTTCTTCAGTTGAACTTTATGGTTAGATCTTCTTATTTGAGCTTTACCCGTGCATCTTTGCTTGATTTCTTATGTATGTTATTGTTTGTTTACAATAGAATTCCCGAAGTGCGAAGCGTGCTACTACGTGTCACTAGGTTTTGCTGATCGTCAACAAGGCAAGTAACACATTGATCATACTCTTTTCATACCCAGTTTTTATGCATTAGTTGCAAGCCCTCAAACACTGCATGATTAGGATGTGATTAACTTGTGGGTTTTGTGAAGTAGTTGATGAGGTAGAACCTATTGCCCTTTTATTATCAAACCCTTGGGAGTTACTTCTACGTTATGCTTATATTGCCATGCTATGCTCGTAGACATGGATTGGGTTTGAGTGTATCCATGACAGATGTGATATTGTTAATTAATGGTTAACTTAAGGTGGCTAGTTAAATACACATCTGGGTGGATTGGTTGCGGGCACCTGGAGAATCCAGTGTTGGCCTTAAGGTGGCTACTTAAATACACATCTGGGTGGATTGGTTACGGGCACCTAGAGAATCACATCTGTCATGGATACACTCAAACCCAATCCACGCCTACGAGCATAGCATGGCAATATAAGCATAGCGTAGAAGTAACTCACAAGGGTTTGACAATAAAAGGGCAATAGGTTCTACCTCATCAACTACTTCCCAAAACCCACAAGTTAATCACATCCTAATCATGCAGTGTTTGAGGGCTTGCAACTAATGCATAAAAACTGGGTATGAAAAGAGTATGATCAATGTGTTACTTGCCTTGCTGACGATCCGCAAAACCTAGTGACTTGTAGTAGCACGCTTCGCACTCCGGAATTCTATCGTAAACAAACAATAACATACATAAGCAATCAAGCAAAGATGCACGGGTAAAACTCAAATAAGAAGATCTAACCAGAAAGTTCAACTGAAGAACTCCGGTTTGCAAAAAGAATCAAATCAAACGGAGCAACGAAACTCAAACTACGAAAGAAACAAGATCCGTTTACTAATCTGGACTAAAGTCAAATTTTACAGTACCAAAATCTTGTTCAAGTTGGTTAAACAGAAAGAGGGCTTCGAGACGAAGATCTAGGCGCTTGTTTCACCTAATTTGGATAAACGAGCGAAAAGATAAACTAAAACGAAGATCAGGGCAGAAATCACGATCGAAAAAAATCGCGTAAAAACCCTGGAAAAATAAAATGAAACGAACAGGCTAACGAACGAATGTTCGCTGTCTACGGCTAACTAACGAACAACATTCGTTAAAACGAACATACGGACGAACGTCCGCTAAACAACTAAACCGAGAAAAACCGAACCGATTCTAAAAAAACGAATCTAGGGTTTTATAAAAAAACCGAACGGTTCTACCGTTTAGCCGGAAAAGACCGGCGGCGGCGGATCCGGCGAGCGGCGGCTCCGGCGGGGCTTCCGACGGGGCGGGGGGTGGTGAAGCGGCACGGTGGCGGTGGAGTGGTGCGGGGCGGCGTGGGGTGGTGGTGAAGCGGCGCGGCGGCGGCTGCTTCGGCTACGGGGTAGCGCGACCATGTGGGGCTAGGGGGCGGTATTTAAGAGGGAAGGGGTAGGTGGTGGCGTGGGGGAGGTGGCAAGGCGGCGGGGCGAGGCGGAGTCGGCCACGGCGCGGTGGCGTACGGACGGCGGACTCCCACTCGAGGTCGGGGTGACGCAGCGCGTGGGAAAGCCCAGCCGATCCGAAGCAACTTTTTATAAAAAAACTGATTTCGTCGAAATAAAATCCAGGAAAATAAAATAAAAATCTAAAAATACCAAAACAAATTTTCACCGTCTAAATAGAATATTTAGAACAAAGTGAACATTTTCTTGGCCTAAAATGCAATTTTTGGAAAATGCATATTTTTCTAATTCAAATAAAATAGCAATAAAGTCCAAATAAAATTGTTTATTTGATTTTAATATTTTCCCTCCAATATTCCTTTTATTTGGGAGAAGTCATATTATCTCCTCCCATATATTTTAATATGAAATATTTTCGGAGAGAAAAACAATTAAAACCAAAGTGATCCTTGTTTCGATATTTGATAAATTTTCAAATATGAGAAACATGAAATCCCCAGCTCTCTCCGTGGGTCCTTGAGTTGCTTAAAATTTCGAGGACCGCGAAACGAACGGCAATAAAATAGGATAAGCATGAATGACCTATGTATAACATTCCAAATTGAAAATTTGGGATGTTACAAACCTACCCCCCCCCCTTAAGATGAATCTCGTCCTTGAGATTCGGGTTGGCTAGAAAATATGTGTGGGTGTTCTTTGCGTAGATTATCCCCTCGTTCCCAGGTGGCTTCATCCTCGATATGGTGGCTCCACTAGACTTTGCAAAACTTGATAACCTTGCTGCGAGTAACTCGGCTGGCAACCTCGAGAATCTTTACAGGTTTCTCCTCATATGTCAAATCACTATCCAACTGAATTGCTTTCAGGGGTACTGTATCTCTCAGGGGTATATCGGCCATCTCTGCATGGCACTTCTTCAACTGGGGAACATGAAACACATCATGAACTCCTGACAGTCCTTCGGGTAACTCCAACTTGTAGGCAACCTCTCCCATGCGTTCCAAAATAATGTACTGTCCTACAAATCTCGGGGCTAACTTTCCCTTAACTCCAAAACGTTTAACTCCTCGTAGTGGTGACACACGGAGATATGCTCTGTCTCTGATTTCATAGACTACCTCCTTACGTTTTGAATCTGCATAACTCTTCTGCCTGGACTGAGCTACCTTCAGTCTATCTCGAATCAGCTTAACCTTCTCTTCTGACTCTTTAATCAAATCTGGTCCAAACAACTGACTGTCTCCAACTTCATCCCACATCAACGGTGTTCTGCACCTCCTTCCATACAAGGCTTCAAAAGGTGCCATGTTCAAACTGGCTTGGTAGCTGTTGTTGTATGAGAACTCCGCGTAGGGCAAATTATCATCCCAATTAGATCCATAATCTAGCACACAAGCTCTCAACATGTTCTCTAGAATCTGATTGACTCTCTCGGTCTGTCCATCTGTCTGCGGATGAAAAGTTGTACTGAACTCTAGCCTGGTACCCAAAGTCTGGTGCAGCTGGTGCCAAAACTTTGAAGTAAACTATGTTCCTCTATCTGATACAATAGTCCTTGGAACTCCGTGCAGACATACGATCCTGGTCATGTATATCTTGGCCAACTTCGCACTGGTATAGGTGGTTTTCACTGGGATAAAGTGAGCCACTTTGGTCAAGCGATCCACTACTACCCAGATAGAATTGTATCCCGACCGGGTCCTGGGTAATCCAGTGATAAAATCCATGCCAAGCTTATCCCACTTCCATTCGGGTATCGACATAGGTTGCAGTAATCTTGCTGGCTTCTGATGTTCTGCCTTCACTCTCTGACATACATCACATATGGCTACATACTCGGCAATGTTCTTCTTCATACCCGTCCACCAGAAATGCTCCTTCAAATCCAAATACACCTTGGTGTTTCCGGGGTGTATCGAGTATGGCGAGTCATGAGCCTCCTGAAGTATCAACTTCCCGATCTCCGCATTATTGGGCACGTAAACATGGTCCTCATACCACAAGGTGTCGTGCTCATCCTCACGAAAACCTTTGACTTTTCCTTCACTCATCTTCTCCTTTATTTCGGCAATTTCCTTGTCATCCTTCTGAGCTTCACGAATCTTTCCCAACAATGTAGATTGAACTTCCATCGCTGCAACATAACCTCTAGGAACAATCTCCAAACAGAGTTCCCTAAGATTGTCGGCTAATTCCTTTGGAAAACCTCCTGTTACTAAGGTATTAGCATAACTCTTCCGGCTCAAAGCGTCTGCTACGACATTGGCCTTCCCTGGATGATGGTGCAACTTCATATCAAAATCCTTTATGAGCTCCAACTATCTCCTCTGCCTGAGATTCAACTCCTTCTGCGTGAAAATGTACTTCAAACTCTTATGATCCGTGTACACATCACAATGATTTCCAATAAGAAAATGTCTCCAGGTCTTGAGGGCATGCACTACAGCTGCTAACTCCAAATCATGTGTGGCATAATTCAACTCATCCCATCGAAGTTGTCGTAAGGCATATGAAACAACTCTTCCGTCTTGCATAAGTACTCCTCCAAGTCCCAAGCGAGAGGCGTCGTAATACACTTGGAAATCCTTACATATATCTAGCAGAATCAGCACTGGGGCTGTAGTCAAACATTTTTTTAACTCCTGGAAACTTGCTTCACATTCTTCAGTCCAGTGGAACTTGGTGTCCTTCTTCAACAATGCCGTCATAGGCTTCGCAATCTTGGAGAAATTCTCAATAAATCTCTGATAATATCCCGCGAGTCCTAGAAAACTACGGATCTCTCCAACTGAGGTGGGTGCCAACCACTCAGTGGCTGACTGAACCTTAGTAGAGTCTACTTCTATACCTTCTCCTAGTATAACATGTCCAAGGAATCCAACTTCCTTCAACCAAAACTCACATTTGCTGAACTTGGCGTATAACTGATGTTCCCTTAGCTTCTCGAGAACTAAACGCAAATGCTCCTTATGCTCCTCTTCATTCTTCGAGTATACCAAGATATCATCAATGAACACCACGACAAACTTATCCAAGAACTCCATAAATACTTTGTTCATCATGCTCATGAAATAGGAAGGGGCATTAGTCAGTCCAAATGACATAACCGTATACTCATATAACCCATACCGGGTGGTGAAAGCTATCTTAGGTATATCATGTTCTCGAAACCAAGTTGTTCCAAGAGAGCAACAAAGTGCTTCTTGGATTTACCCTTGAGCTTACTCATAAAAGACTCAAATTCATTTTCCTCCTCCTTCGCCCCCTAACTTTCATCAATGAAATCCATCAAGGAAGGATTAGTAGTGATTGTAGTTTTGATGTTGGGGGTTACCTTGTTGATGGCTTTAGCCATGAGGTACTTAGCGGTGATGTTCTTGTTGGGTGAATCAAAGAGGGACACCCGTGGAGTTGTTGCAATGGCGACGGAGGCCATGGAAACCGTCTCACCATCTTCATCATCGTCATCATCCTCATTGTACTCTTCTTGTGCTACCAACCCCTTGGGAGGAGTCTTCTTGGTGACGTTGTTCTTGTTGGGGAAGGACTTGGCCTTGTCTTTTCAGATAAGCTTGCCACCATTGTCTTCTCTCTTCTCGCATGGGCAATCCACAACAAAGTGACTCACATTGCCACAATTATAGCATGTCCTCACACGTTGCTTGCCCTTGGCGCCACTTGAGTTGTTCTTGTTGAAGTTGGGCCTTGAATTCTTCTTGCTCCAAAATTGTCGTGAAGCGAGAGCCATGTGCTCATGATAGGAATATTTGGTATCTTCGGGGAAACTCTCCTCTTATTCCTCTTCACCCTCTTCTTCCACATTAGCCTTGGCCTTCAAAGCAAGGTTGGGTTTCTTTGATCGTTGAGAATGCAACACCGCATTGTCGGCGGTCTTGTCCAAGATCCTCATTGCAACAAACTCATCCAACACTTCACTTGAGGACAAGGCGTGAAAGTCTGGCCTTTGATAGATGACGGAGGACATGGCCTTATGGTAGGGCATCATGGCCTTGAGAAACTTGCGCTTGATCCAATTTTCATCTGTATCCTTGCTCCCATGATCTCAGAGAGAGATCGCGAGAGTGGTTAATCTTCGGTAAAGCTCCCGAGGTTCTTCATCTTCAATCATTGCAAACTCATCGGCTTCATCTCGCACCACCTCAAATTTTGAGCGTTGAATGCTTGCGCTTCCCTTGTAAATGGAAACAACATGTTGCCATGCTTCCTTGGCCACGGTGAAAGGTTGGAGGTGCGCAATATCTTCGGGAGGAATGGATTCTTGGAGAATAAAGAGAGCAGACTCGTTGAATTGATGATCCATAGCTTCTCTAGGAGTGAAGTTTCTTGGGTCGTGCGGGTAGAAACCTTGCTCAATAATTCTCCAAAGATTAGTAGAACTATGATTTAAATGACGTTTAAAGCGATACACCCAAGAGGTAAAATCCGCATTTTTCAAAAGCTTAGGAGGAGGACCAACATGATTCATATGCATGGAGGGAAACGGTCCTCCATAAGTAAGTGGAGGTTTAACATGGGAAAAGATGTCACTCCCACTTCTACCACTAGGAAAAGGAACTTGATCACTAGTAGCTTCCCCCCTTATTGGAGTTAGCATCCGTCACCTTGTTAGCGGGGTCAACCACTTCCAAAGGTGCGGTGGATAATTTAAGGCCTTCAAGAAATTCCTTAAACATGCCTTTAACCTCGGTCGTCATGGAGGTTTTCAATGTTTCCAAAGCCGCATTGAACTCTTCACGAGAGACCGAGGATCCCCCATCGACCGCAGACAAGGTGGGACTCGCATCGGAGTGCTCCTCCACCTCATCTGTGGTGCCAACCATACTCTTCAGATGGCAAAGTCCTTAATAAAAAGACGACGCTCTGATACCAATTGAAAGGATCGATATGGTTGACTAGAGGGGGGTGAATAGGCACCTAACAATTTTTAGCTTTTCTTTACCAAATTAAACTTAGCATCAAAATAGGTTGTCTAGATATGCAACTAGATGAGCAACCTATATGATGCAACAACAACAAGCACACAAGCAAGCAAGGGATACAACACAATATAAGCTTGCACAAGTAAAGGTAAGAGATAACCAAGGGTGGAGCCGGTGCAGACGAGGATGTGTTACCAAAGTTCCTTCCCTTTGAGAGGAAGTACGTCTCCGTTGGAGCAGTGTGGAGGCACAATGCTCCCCAAGAAGCCACTAGGGCCACTGTATTCTCCTCACGCCCTCACACAATGCGAGATGCCGTGATTCCACAATTGGTGCTCTTAAAGGCAGCGACCGAACCTTTACAAACAAGGTTGGGGCTATCTCCACAACTTAATTGGAGGCTCCCAACGACACCACGAAGCTTCACCACAATGGAATATGGCTCCGCGATGACCTCAACTGTCTAGGGTGCTCAAACACCGAAGAGTAACAAGATCCGCAAAGGATTAGTATGGGGAATCAAATTTCTCTTGATGGTAGTGTAGATCGGGGCCTTCTCAACCAATACCTAGAGAATCAACAAGTTTGATTGGCTAAGGAGAGAGATCGGGCGAAAATGAAGCTTTGAGCAACAATGGAGCTTGGGGAGAGAAGAGGTGGTCTTCTTGGGAAAGAAGACCCCTTTTATATAGTGGGTGAAAAGATCCAACCGTTATCCCCTTACTCAGCCCGCGCGGCGCGGTACTACTGCACACAGCCGTGGTACTACCGCAAAGGGTTGCAGTACGACCGGTGTGGTGAGCGGTACTACCGCTTGCGCGGTAGATACCAGACGAGGGCCTATTGCATAGGGCAATGAGCGGTAGAACCGCCTACCGCCGGAGCGGTACTACCGCGCGCCCCCACGACACTACTGTAGGCTCAACTGGCGCTGGAAGTGCACGTAATAAATAAATTACTTCCGTAACTACTTCCGCAGAGTTCGGAGTGGTGCAAAAATCTGGCACGGTACTACCGCGTAGGAGCGGAAGTAAAAAATTACATCCGCACCTACTTCCGCACGCTTCATCGTCAGGGCTGGAGGCAGCGGTACTACCGCTCGCCAGGAGCGGTACTACCGCTCAACTTAGCGGTACTATCGCGCGCCTCTGCGGTACTACTGCTCTCTTAGCAGTACTACCGCACGCCACAAAGTCTTTAGCATTTGGAAGCCTTCATATCGCAGAGACATGGATAAACGTAAGGTGCTTCATCAAAGTGAAGGAAAGGTGGTGCAAAGGAACATATGTGTACGTGTTGATTCCGCCCTAACCTTTCCGAAGCGGACCCCCTCTTAATAGTACGGCTTTCCTACGACCCAAATCCACCGAAAAGAAATGTAGAGAACCGTCGTCTTCGATAGGCTCCGAGGGGCACCGAATCGTCTTGTGTCTAGACATGAGATATCCGAAATGCTCAATGCACACGATTAGTCCGCAACTGCACTGTCATCAATCATCAAAACCACATAGGAGAAATATGCCCTTACACTAAGCCCGAGGGTCTATGGCGGTGGCGGGGGATCTCCTCTCTCTCGCGACTCCAGGATGGGGCGGACCCCAAGGCGTGTGGTGGCGCGGCCGATCTGTGATCTGTGGCGCGACGGATGGCCGCGGCAGGCGGCGGGAGGCCGACCCGTCCTCGGACGATGATGGCTTGGCGTGGCGGGCGGCCTAGTCACAGGTGGCGGCCAGGGTTGCGGGTGCAACGGCTGGCCCTTCGGAAGGCGGCGACGGGTGTGGTCGGCGGCAGCCGACTTGGCTGCGGTGGCGTGCATGCTGCCTTCAGATCGGCGATGGCGGCGTGGAGGCCTGGTGGTCTCGTCGGTGGCACCTCCGATCAGATCTGTTCTGACCGGTGCAGCCGACGGCGGTGGTTATCTCTTCCGTCAGAGGTGGTCCGCCTGAGGCTGGGTGTTCGGATCTCGGGATCCGTCATCTAGTACCGGCTGCGAGTAGGGGAGACGTAGTTGCCGATGATCCAACGGCGGCGTTCTGCGTCGTTACCCTGATGAAGGCATCGTCATGTAATTACTGTCGACCCACTCGTACTGCTCCGGGGGAAACCGTAGGATCTGGTCTTCCAGATCGGACGATGATAACATTGCGGTGTCGTTTCTCTCTTGGGAGCATCGTTTGTGGAGCAGCGCTGGAAATTAGAGGCAGGAGGTGGAGCGGCTTCGTCTTGCATGTAGCTTCGGTGAAAATGTCAAATCATGTCTGGCCGGCAGGTGCTTTGTCATGCCTGTTCGGCAGGTGCTACGCACGACAAATCTTCCAAAGACTTCAAGCTATGTCGGCTGGTGATACTTGGTGGCATGATGCTAAGGTGTATCGGCGGCGACTGCGACGTGCCCAACAGTTCGCGCGCAGGGAGGTGGTGCCGTTTGGCACCGTGGTGGCGTCGACGGTAGCTAGACCGGGCAAGGTTGATGCGTCAGTTCAGCTCTAAAGATGGACTGGTGGCAGTTGGCGGCGGCGGCCTCTGAGAGCGCGCCGGACCAGTGTGTGCCCTATACCCGGCAAGTGGCTTGGTTGTGGCCTTAGGTCTTAGATATTAGGTTTGGCTGCGAGGTCTGTTTGGTATTAGGCTCATACTATCAGCATCCCTGTATCAACTGAATAGGAGTAGCGACAGTTGTTGTCTAGAGGATGGATTTAGACTTACTGTTGTATTTCTTTATAAGGTCTTTGTGAATAATTAATAAAATGATAGACGATGAATTTAGATTTACTGTTGTATTTCTTTATAAGGTGTTTGTGAATAATTAATAAAATGACTACATGCATCGCCTATATGCAAAGGGCGGGGTTCTCTTTCTTTAAAAACAACTCTGGGCGACACACATTGCTCCCAAACAATCTTCCATAGAGAATGAGGACCCATTAGTACCACATACAACCGTTCCCTTACCGCCATCCCGGAGGTTTCTGGAATGCGAGGTGACCCAACCTCCCAAGTCACACATGTCATCAACAGCCGGCGTTTTTCAACACGCGCAGCCGTCTCAACGACCAAGCCATACGAGACCCGTCTCTTTCACGCGGTAATGGATCGCCACTTTCTTTCTCCTCGTCTTGCCTTGATCCTGTCCTGGCCAACGACGAGGCTCCCCACAATTCCCTCCTCCTGCGAACGCATGGTATCCCAAGAAACCAAGAAACAGAGCAAGAAATATCATAGAGGGAGCAGAGTACAGAGAGAGAAAGAGGGATAAGCGCTTGCTTGCTGGGAGAGCCATGGATGAGATCATGAACAAGATGGGCTCCTACTGGCTGGGGCAGAGGGCCAACAAAGAGATGTCGTCGGCCGGTGACGACATCGAGGTCCGTGCATGAGACACCGTCTCATCAATCTTCTGTTCTGTTCTGTTGTCGCACCATATTTCCCCTGATTATTGTTTGGTCATGGTATTGTTTCTGTTCTCGCTAGCATGTTTTCCTTCTGGTTTTAGATCGATCCTGGCTGGACCGCCATGTGATACTTTTGGTTCGACGTTCAAGCTCGCTATAACAAATTTGAAATCCGACTCTGATAATTAAGATCTATGATTCGATGTATTCCTCTGGCTGATGATCTATTGGTGGTGCAGTCGCTCTCAACCAGTGTCGGGGACGGAGCAAAATGGCTGGTAAACAAGCTCAAGGGTAAGATGCAGAAGCCGCTGGCGGAGCTGCTCCAGGAGCACGACCTTCCGGCGGGGTTGTTCCCGCGGGAGGCCACCAACTACGAGTTCGAGCCGGAGACGCGGCGGCTGACGGTGCACATCCCGGCGGTCTGCGAGGTCGGCTACAGGGACGGCTCCGAGCTGCGTTTCGACACCACGGTGACCGGCACGCTGGACAAGGGCAGCCTGACGGGGGTGGAGGGCCTCAAAGCCAAGGTGCTCGTCTGGGCCAGGGTCACCGCCGTCAAGGCCGACGCCGCAAAGGTCTACTTCGCCGTAGGCATCAAGAAGTCGCGCAGCCGCGAGGCATACGAGGTCGTCAGAGGCGCCATCACCGTCGACGAGTTCTAGATTCTAGTCGCGCGCTCGCCGAGATGATTATTCTACCGAAATAATTGATCATGTGCTTACACTACCTGCTGTAAGAGGAAGATGCTTGTAAATGGGGATTCATAATTCGGTTTTGCAGCTCATATGGTTTCTGTGTGAAGCTCGATGCGCAGTAGGGCAGTGGCCAATCGGCATCGACGTGCACAAGAGGATGATTCAACCAAAAAAAAACTTGCACCAGCCGGGAATCGAACCCGGGTCTGTACCGTGGCAGGGTACTATTCTACCACTAGACCACTGGTGCTTGCTGGTTAAATTTTAGTAACATTTAGTTTTTATATTAAAAATAATGCATCCACCAAATACGCAACCGCACACATCCGATCGGAAATGGATCGCCGACGTTCACAGCTTGTGTGCAGGGCGTATGATCAACCTGTACTTGCCGTCTTTTGCGAGATCATGCGGATTTGGACCAGCAAGAACACATATATCACTTTTTTTTCCGGATGAAAACTCTGTATTACTCAATCACAATTACTCAATCACAATGTTATTAAAATCTGTTGGAGCTAACTCAAGTGCACCAGGAGACTAAAAACCAAGCCATGGTTCTGCCATCTGGCAAAATTGAGCGCCGCTATAAAGATGACACTGTCCGGCCGATTTTGAGACGATGCTATTCATCCAACCATGCATGGTGAGGAGCAAGTGTCACACGGCCGCTGGATCAGGTGTCGTCTGAAAATCGTTCACCGAGTGTCGGCGCAGAGTAGTTCCAGGCAAAATTTGCTAGGCAATCGCTAACCTTGTTCTTACTACTCGTACGAGACTACATGAGTAGTACATTTTTCATGGAGTGACATCAAGTACGTAATTTTCTTTATGATAGGGGCATACATCAATCTGTCGAGGTCACATGCATTACTAAGAAAAAGCCTAACAACAGTGCGGGTTTTAGGTATAGCAGTAGCGCAGGGTCCCGCGCTACTGATACGGCGCTACAGCTAACCTGTAGCAGCAGCGCAGGGACGTGTCTGCCCGCGCTATTGCTATACAAACGTAGCAGCAGCGAACAGTATGGAAGCACGCTACTGCTAATAGCTCTAGCGCTTTTTATTAGACCGCGCTGCTGCTAGTGGCACGCTACCGCTAACTTTTCTCCACTCGCTACTGCTATTTTTTTCTGCATATTTGTTTTGTATTTGAACAGGCTTTATACAAGAATCTTTAGCATATCACACACATACAAATGTAACCATAGCATCAAATCATGTCATCATCATAATCATCATCCAACACAAAATGGTCTCTCGTCATCATCTCGAAAATAGCGATACAAGTCTCGATTACTTGCAACTACATCATCATCCATCTAAACAATGATATACGAAAGAAGAGCTATCACTATGAGTGAGAGTGAAACTATGCAGTACATGAATTCGTATCCCTCTCTCGCATTAGCGTGAACCTAAACTAACTACTGGCTGTCGCTCGGAAACCGAAAACCGGTACACCTGGGGCCTGACACTCCGGCCACTCGTCGTATACTCCTGGCGTTGCACTTCTTCGCCATCGATGATCTATGCACCTGCATCGTCACATGAGTCGATGATATGCAACATACATAGTTGAGCAACAAAAAGAGACAGACTTGGCAAAAATAGAAGCAACGTATCATAAGCATAAATAACAAAGTTCATCGTACCCAAAATGCCCTAACCAGAGTGATCTTCGCTAGTTGAGGAGGACGGTTTAATTACATCATAAATAAAGTTTCGTCGTGCATAACTCAAAGTTTCGTCATCCAGAAAGTATGGACTAAACGGACACATTGTCATATATCGACAATCACTCCAACATGTCGTTCCATCCATCCAAGTCAGGGAGATAGTCCCCGAGCTTAGTGAAAGGCTTCATGTCGAGACGTTGAGCGGCTACGCGTGTTCGGACTTCTTCCCACGACATTTGCCCTTCCTCGTAGAACAGACCTGTTTTGTCGAGGACCTCCTTCATGATGACTTGGGAAAGTTCATGCTGGATGTGATAGAACTCAGCTTGAAGTCGATGATCTGGGATATCTCCTACGTTCTTTGCCCATTGCAGAATATGGGCATCGCCGGATTTAGGTGACATGCAAAGGTCCTGATGATCCCGTCTGTACTCCAGCATGTGGTATAGGACATAGAATCCATCACTAAGAGAATCACTCGGTTGCTGGATGCAGTAGAAGTCGGTCTTATGGCCGAATGCGGGCCTGCCGTCCCTTTTCTTCTTGTCCTTGACCTCTCCACCCCGTACGCCGTAGTAAAACATAGCACTGTCGAGAACAGACTTGATGTGGGTGTAATCCTTTTTGTTCATGTTCTTCGACGAGTCCAAGTAAAGAGCCTGGGAGTATCGGGGGTAAAGGATGATGAGGACGGCGCACCCGCCGCTACGCAAAATAAGTACACCTCAAATTAATTAGCCTCCACTATGCAAATGAATGATTGAAATCGAAGGAAGGATATCCGCGCGGATGACTTACATGGGATGATAAGGCACAAGAATCGCCTCCTTGTCCTTATTAGCGACCATGAATTCGACGATGTAGTCCCTTGCGTATTCACGGTGCTCTGCGCAACCTGCCAAGAAGCCATCGTGCGTGTAGTACGGGTCAACGACACACATATAAGGTATCTGCTCAATCCCGATGATGTAGTTCATGTACAAGGCATAAAGGCGGACAAACGTAAAATCCAGCTTCTTCAAGTGAAACATGTCGAAGATGTAATCGAATCGAAGGAAGAACTTGTCCACGCGGCATGAGTGGATGTACGAGCTTTTCCGCGGCACATTAACCACATAGAGTGGGTATCCTGGATTTTCCGAGGCGATGAGGCTTTTCTCTCACCGCATCACATCCTCATGAAGTCCCCTTAGATTGCCGTGTGTGGCCTCCAATGCCGCCTTAGGTAGGATTGGTTCACCGGCGACATGCCATTTTGCTGCATCGGGGATAGGTATACGGTCTTTAACCCGAGGCTGCGGAGGTAGTTGGATCATAGAAGCAGCTTTGTTGCCTTTCCTCCGTCTCTTCCTATGCTTCTTTCCTACTGGAAGTTCGTATATAATATGTTTAGCCTCCGGAGGCAGCAATTCATGCACCGACTCATGACGCTCAAACCCTGAGTACTCATCATAGGCGCCAGTATTGAGATACTGTTCAGTGTTATCGTCATCCTCATCCTCATCTATGGCGACGTGATCAATGACTAATGGAGCCTCTTCCTTGATACGTCTCCAACGTATCTACTTTTTCAAACACTTTTGCCCTTGTTTTGGACTCTAACTTGCATGATTTGAATGGAACTAATCCGGACTGACGCTGTTTTCAGCAGAATTGCCATGGTGTTATTTTTGTGCAGAAATAAAAGTTCTCGGAATGACCTGAAAATCAACAGAGATTATTTTTGGAACATATATAAAAAATACTGGCAAAAGAATCAAGGCCAGGGGCCCACACCCTATCCACGAGGGTGGGGGCGCGCCTACCCCCCTGGGCGCGCCCCCTGCCTCGTGGGCCCCTGGTGCTCTTCCGATCTCAACTCCAACTCTATATATTCATGTTCGGGGAGAAAAAAATCGGAGAGAAGGATTTATCGCGTTTTACGATATGAAGCCGCCGCCAAGCCCTAAACTCTCTCAGGATGGCTGATCTGGAGTCCGTTCGGGGCTCCGGAGAGGGGAATCTGTCGCCATCGTCATCATCAACCTTCCTCCATCACCAATTTCATGATGCTCACCGCCGTGCGTGAGTAATTCCATCGTAGGCTTGCTGAACGGTGATGGGTTGGATGAGATTTATCATGTAATCGAGTTAGTTTTGTTAGGGTTTGATCCCTAGTATCCACTATATTCTGAGATTGATGTTGCTATGACTTTGCTATGCTTAATGCTTGTCACTAGGGCCCGAGTGCCATGATTTCAGATCTAAACCTATTATGTTTCATGAATATATGTGAGTTCTTGATCCTATCTTGCAATTCTATAGTCACCTATTATGTGTTATGATCCGTTAACCCCAAAGTGACAATAATCGGGATACTTACTGGTGATGACCGTAGTTTGAGGAGTTCATGTATTCATTATGTGTTAATGCTTTGGTCCGGTACTCTATTAAAAGGAGGCCTTAATATCCCTTAGTTTCCAATAGGACCCCGCTGCCACGGGAGGGTAGGACAAAAGATGTCATGCAAGTTCATTTCCATAAGCACGTATGACTATATTCGGAATACATGCCTACATTACATTGGTGAACTGGAGCTAGTTCTGTGTCACCCTATGTTATAACTATTGCATGAGGAATCGCATCCGACATAATTATCCATCACTGATACGTCTCCAACGTATCTATAATTTTTGATTGTTCCATGCTATTATATTATCAACCTTGGATGTTTTATATGCATTAATATGCTATTTTATATGATTTTTGGGACTAACCTATTAACCTAGAGCCCAGTGCCAGTTTATGTTTTTTTCCTTGTTTTTAACTATCGCAGAAAAGGAAAATCAAACGGAGTCCAATTGACCCGAAACTTCACGGAGATCATTTTTGGACCAGAAGAAGCCCATGGAGTACCGGAGGTGGGCCAGAAGAGTCCCGAGGCCACCACGAGGGTGGGGGCGCACCCTACCCCTAGGCGTGCCCCCTGCCTCGTGGCCGCCTCGTGGCCCCCCTGACCGACTTCTTTCGCCTATATATATCCATATACCCTAGAAACATCGGGGAGCACAATAGATCAGGAGTTCAGCCGCCAGAAGCCTCTGTAGCCACCAAAAACAAATCTAGACCCGTTCCGGCACCCTGCTGGAGGGGGGAATCCCTCTCCTGTGGCCATCTTCATCATCCCGGTGCTCTCCATGACGAGGAGGGAGTAGTTCACCCTCGGGGTTGAGGGTATGTACCAGTAGCTATGTGTTTGATCTCTCTCTCTCTCGTGTTCTTCACGTGGAACGATCTTGATGTATCACGAGCTTTGCTATTATAGTTGGATATTATGATGTTTCTCCCCCTCTACTCTCTTGTGATGAATTGAGTTTTCCCTTTGAAGTTATCTTATCGGATTGAGTTTTTAAGGATTTGAGTACACTTGATGTATGTCTTTCATGTGCTTATCTATGGTGACAATGGGATATCACGTGATCCACTTGATGCATGTTTTGGTGATCAACTTGCGAATTCCGTGACCTCATGAACTTATGCATAGGGGTTGGCACACGTTTTCGTCTTGACTCTTCGGTAGAAACTTTGGGGCACTCTTTGAAGTTCTTTGTGTTGGTTGAATAGATGAATCTAAGATTGTGTGGTGCATATCGTATAATCATACCCATAGATACTTGAGGTGACATTGGAGTATCTAGGTGACATTAGGGTTTTGGTTGATTTGTGTCTTAAGGTGTTATTCTAGTACGAACTCTATGATAGATTGAACGGAAAGAATAGCTTCGTGTTATTTTACTACGGACTCTTGAATAGATCGATCAGAAAGAATAACTTTGAGGTGGTTTCGTACCCTACAATAATCTCTTTGTTTGTTCTCCGCTATTAGTGACTTTGGAGTGACTCTTTGTTGCATGTTGAGGGATAGTTATATGATCCAATTATGTTATTATTGTTGAGGGAACTTGCACTAGTGAAAGTATGAACCCTAGGCCTTGTTTCAACGCATTGCAATACCGTTTATGCTCACTTTTACCATTAGTTACCTTGCTGTTTTTATATTTTCAGATTACAAAAACCTTTATCTACTATCCATATTGCACTTGTATCACCATCTCTTCGCCGAACTAGTGCACCTATACAATTTAATATTGTATTGGGTGTGTTGGGGACACAAGAGACTCTTTGTTATATTGTTGTAGGGTTGCTTGAGAGAGACCATCTTCATCCTACGCCTCCCACGGATTGATAAACCTTAGCTCATCCACTTGAGGGAAATTTGCTACTTTCCTACAAACCTCTGCACTTGGAGGCCCAACAACGTCTACAAGAAGAAGGTTGTGTAGTAGACATCAATCACCGATCCATTGCCTACGAGCTTTTCATATATTGATCTTCGCTTATTTACTTTTTCGTTGCTACTGTTACAATCACTATAAAACCAAAACTGCTATCATTACTTTTGCCACTGTTACCACTACTATCATATTAGTTTGCTAATAAATACCTTGCTGCAGATATTAAGTTTCCAGGTGTGATTGAATTGACAACTCAGCTGCTAATACTTGAGAATATTCTTTGGCTCCCCTTGTGTCGAATCAATAAATTTGGGTTGAATACTCTATCCTCGAAAACTGTTGCGATCCCCTATACTTGTGGGTTATCAAGACTATTTTCTGGCGCTGTTGCCGGGGAGCATAGCTCTATTCTTTGAGTCACTAGGGATTTATATCTACTAGTCACTATGAAGAACTTGAAAGATCAAAGAACCAAGATTTTCCCTCAACTACGAGGGGAGGTAAGGAACTGCCATCTAGCTCTGCACTTGATTCACCTTCTGTTTTGAGTAAACTTGTGACACCCACACCTGCTATTCATTCTGATATGTCGCATGTTATTGATGATGCCACTTCTGCTTTGCATGATACTTATGATGAAACTATTTCTACGCTTGATAATACTGTGCCACTAGGTGAATTTCTTGATGAATAACTTGCTAGGGTAAGAGAGATTGAAATTATTGAAACTGATAATATTGATGAAATTGATGATGAAGATTCTCCACCTAGATATGAATTGCATGTTGTGCCTGAGGGTTATGTTATGGATGAAGAAACTGCTAGAGACTTCTTAGCTTGCAATGATAGACCTGATCTTAAGAAATTATTAGCTAAGCTTAAAGAAAAGTCTTTGAATGCTAGAATGAAATATGACCCTTCTTTTGCTACTTCACCTATCTTTATTACTGATAAGGATTATGATTTCTCTGTCGATCCTGAGTGAATTACTTTGGTTAAATCTGATCCTTTCTATGCCTATGAATCTAAAACTGTTGTGGCACATCTTACTAAATTAAATGATATAGCCACCCTGTTTACTCATGATGAGAAAACTCGCTATTATTTTATCCTTAAGTTGTTTCCGTTCTCATTAAAGGGCGATGCTAAAACATGGTTTAATTCTCTTGATCCTGGTTGTGTGCGTAGTCCCCAGGATATGATTTATTACTTCTCTGCTAAATATTTCCCCGCTCATAAGAAACAAGCTGCTTTAAGGGAAATATATAATTTTGTGCAAATTGAAGAAGAGAGTCTCCCACAAGCTTGGGGGAGGCTTCTCCGATTACTTAATGCTTTGCATGATCATCAACTCAAGAAAAATGAAATACTTGATATCTTTTATAATGGACTAACCGATGCTTCCAGAGACCACCTGGATAGTTGTGCTGGTTGTGTTTTCAGGGAAAGAACTGTTGATCAAGCTGAATTGCTATTGAATAATATGTTGAGTAATGAAAATGATTGGACACTTCCTGAACCAACTCCTAAGCCAACTCCGAAGAAAATGGGTATTCTATTTCTCAGTCCTGAAGATATGCAAGAGGCAAAGAAATCTATGAAATAAAAAGGTATTAAAGCTGAAGATGTTAAGAATTTACCACCTATTGAAGAAATACATGGTCTTGATAACCCGACACAGGTAGTAAAGGTAAATTCTCTCTATAGATTTGATGAAGGTGATATTCCTTGTTATAAGTCCGCTTGCCAATGCTTATATGAGTTTGATAATTTTATTATTAAACAAGAAAACTTCAATGCTTATGTTGGTAGACAATTGAAACGTAATGCTGATATGCTTGAACACTTGAGTGATTATACATCTAGAGTTAAAGGTGAACATAAAATTATTAGTAAACATGCTTCTATGGTTACCACTCAAGTAGAACAAGTACTTAAGGCTCAGAATGATTTGCTCAATGAATTAAATAATAAGAAAAATGATAATGCTGTTAGAGTTATGACTAGAGGGGGTAAAATGACTCAGGAACCGTTGTATCCTGAGGGCCACCCTAAGAGAATTGAGCAAGATTCTCAAAGAACTAATGTTGATGCACCTAGTTCTTCTAAGAAGAAGAAAAAGAAAAATGATAGGACTTTGCATGCTCCTAGTGAACCTGTTGTTGACACACTTGAGAATGCCAATGATATTTCTATTTCTAATGCTGAAACACAATCTGTTAATGAACATGAACCTAGTGATAATGTTAATGATGATGTTCATGTTGATGCTCAACCTAGCAATGATAATGATGTAGAGATTGAACTTGTTGTTGATCTTGATAACCCACAATCAAAGAATCAAGGTTATGATAAGAGAGACTTTGTTGCTAGGAAGCACGGTAAAGAAAGAGAACCATGGGTTCAGAAACCCATGCCTTTTCCTCCTAAACCATCCAAGAAAAAGGATGATGAGGATTTTGAGAGCTTTGCTGAAATGATTGGACCTATCTTTTTGCGTATGCGTTTGACTGATATGCTTAAAATGAACCCTTATGTTAAATACATGAAAGATATTGTTACTAATAAAAGAAAGATACCGAAAGCTGAAATTTCCACCATGCTTGCTAATTATACTTTTAAGGATGGAATACCAAAGAAACTTGGAGATCCAGGAGTACCAACTATACCATGCTCCATTAAAAGAAACTATGTTAAAACTGCTTTATGTGATCTTGGAGCCGGTGTTAGTGTTATGCCTCTCTCTTTATATCGTAGACTTGATTTGAATAAGTTGATACCTACTGAAATATCTTTGCAAATGGCCGATAAATCAACTACTATACCTGTCGGTATATGTGAGGATGTGCCTGTTGTGCTTGCAAACGTTACTATTCTAACGGACTTTGTTATTATTGATATTCCCGAGGACGATAGTATGTCGATTATCCTTGGTAGACCCTTTTTGAATACTACAGGGGCTGTTATTGATTGCAACAAAGGCAATGTCACTTTTCATGTAAATGGTAATGAGCATACAGTACACTTTTCGAGGAAATGACCTCAAGTCCACAGTATCAATTCGATTGGAAAATTTTCAACAATCACTATTGGAGGTTTTGAATTTCCTCTTCCTATTGTCAAGAAGAAATATGATATTCTTATTATTGGGGATGTGCATATCCCAGTTGAGGTAACCTAGTGTTATTCGAAATTTCTCCGGTTTCATGCGATTTGGAATGAGTTTGTTAACAAGACTTGATCAACCTTGTTAGTGGATTCCTTTTGATGAGCATGAGATGGATTAAGCTAGAAAGCACAACCTTCTGTACCCTCTTTTTACTTTCTGTTATTTATATTAAATAAAGCAAAAATAGTATTTTCTGTCTATTTTCTGAATTATCCTTGCAATAAAAAATACCCCAAAAATAAAAGTTCTCCAAATGCCCTAAAAATGAAATATGATTTTTTCCAGAATATTTAAGAATTATTGGCACTGAGAACACATCAGGGGGACCCACCGTGTGCCCATAGGGTGGAGGGCGCGCCCTACCCCCATGGGCGCGCCCCCTGCCTCGTGGACCCCATGTGGGTCCCCTCCACTTATCCTTGCACCCACACACTTCGTCTTGCTCCAGAAAAAAATCATCCACCAGCTCAAACCCGAGTGCTTGCTCATCTTGCTGCCATTTTCGATCTCCTTGCTCAAAGCTCCATTCACAAAACTGCTTTGGGGGATTGTTCTTCGGTATGTGACTCCTCCAATGGTCCAATTAGTTTTTGTTCTAGTGCTTTATTTATTGCAAATTTTTGCTGCTTAGGTGACCCTATTCTTGAGATTGCATGTCAAATTTATGTGGTCAAAAGTAGTTTTAATGCATGATATAATCCCTAGGCACTTGTAGGAGTAGTTGCTATCAATTTTGTTGAGTTTGGTTCACTTTTATTTTAAGTTACTAAAAATTTCAGAAATTTTCAGAAAAAGATGAAGAGATTCTTGAGGGGCTCATCGAGCCGAAGCTCTAAGGATAAGCAAAGTGAATAAAATAAGAAGCCCAAGTATAATCTTCCTCGTGCTGTAGAGGTTCAGCCGTGTGAATGTCCTTGTGATGAGTTCTTGAGAGAAGCCGGGATTCATGAAGACTTCTATTATTTGGCTGAGAATGCAGGCCTCACCGACTTCCTCCACGACCAGCGCGAACAGTATCTCTTATTCACCAATATTTTTGTGCAAAATTTTCATTTCCATGCTGGGAGATCACCACCTTCGGTGGAATTTTATTTATATGATGAGCATAAGGAGATGTCGCTTTATGATTTTTGCCGGGTGTGTAGGATACCCTTTGAGGGCAGCATAGAGGAACCACATCGTAATGATGTGGAGGGATTTATTGATATGATTGCTGTAGGGGAAACGAGGAAAGTTTCCGATGCAAGAATCACCAGCATACACTTTCCTGTTCTATGATACTTTGCAATATTTGCTAGTAGATGCTTAATTGGTCGCGGGAACTGTGGAAATCTTAGTGCCCTGATATTGTTATTTTGCGCCATGCTTTGTTTCGTGATGCTACTTTTAGTTTAGGCGCTATTGTTGCTAAAAGGTTAAATCTGAATCGTACGAAGGGTCCTGTCTTAGGAGGCATCTTCGCCTCGCGCCTTGCTGCACACTTTAACATACCTATTAGGCATTATGAGAAAGCATAAAAGTTGTTGCCTCATATTTTCTAGATGATAAGAGCATGGTAGCACATGATTTTATTGTTAAGAATAAGAATAATATGCTTAACTATAGACTGATGTTTGAAAAGAAACACGTTGAGACTATTACCTTTTCTTTGTATCATCCATGCTAGTTTATTTTCTTTTTAAGCCTTCTTCTTGTGTGTTTGAAAAACCTTAAGAAAAACCCAAAAAAATAGTTGTAGCTTTTAGCTAGTTTACTTTCCATGCCTGTAGTAGTAGTAATTAAAAAGAAAACCCAAAAAGATTTCTCGTTCTTCTTTTGCTTGTTGGGAGCTTTCCCGTGTAAATAGTTTTGTTTCTTTTCTTTTTCTTTGGGGCTCAAGAGGAGAAGACCATGATGAAAATGTTGAGTGGCTCTCATATGCATTATTGTTGATCTAATAAAGAGCCCATAGCACCTTGTCTTCTCCCATGTATTGAATGCTTGCATATTCTAGCTTAGTCCAATGCACGTGCACTATTATTATTATCCACACTATTCGGTCGTGCAAGTGAAAGGCAATAATGACGATATATGATGGACTGATTGAGACGGAGAAGCTAGTATGAACTTGACCTCTCTTGTTTTTGTAAATATGATTAGTCCATCGTTCCTGATTCATCCTATTACGAATGAAACATGTTTGCAATCACAATTAGAGATTATAGTTGCTCATGCCATGCTTAATTTGCTAGGAGTTTATAATGGTTTACCTTGCGTGCCAACATGCTATTAAAATGGTTGTTATGTGGTATGATAGGGTGGTATCCTCCTTTGAATGATTCGAGTGGCTTGACTTGGCACATGTTCACGCATGTACTTGAAACAAAATCAACATAGCCTCCACGATATTTATGTTCATGGTGAATTATATCCTACTCATGCTTGCATTCAGTGTTGATTAATTTTAATGCATGTTCATGACTGTTGTCGCTCTCTAACCGGTCGCTTCCCAGTCTCTTTCTAGCCTTCACTTGTACTAAGCGGGAATACTACTTGTGCATCCAACTCCATAAACCCCAAAAAGTTATTCCATATGAACATTCTGTATCTACCTGCCGTTCCAAGTAAATTTGTATGTGCCAAACTCTAAACCTTCAAATAAACATTCTGTTTTGTATGCTCGAATAGCTCATGTATCAACTAGGGTTGTCTGTATCTTCCATGCTAGGCGGGTTATTCTCAAGAGGAGTGGACTCCGCCTCTCACTCACGAGAAAATGGCTGGTCACCGGGATGCCCAGTCCCATGCTCAAATCAAATCAAAATAATTGCAAACAAAACTCCCCCAGGATTTTTGTTAGTTGGAGGCACCTGTTGTTTCGGGCAAGCCATGGATTGATGCTTGTTGGTGGTGGGGGAGTATAAACTTTACCATTCTGATTGGGAACCGCCTATAATGTGTGTAGCATGGAAGATATCGATATCTCTCGGTTGTTCTGTTGACAATGAAAGTATACCGCTCAAAATATTATTCATCTCTATTTCAAAATCGAGCTCTGGCACCTCTACAAATCCCTGCTTCCCTCTGCGAAGGGCCTATCCATTTACTTTTATGTTGAGTCATCATCCTCTTATTAAAAAGCACCAGTTGGAGATGAAGGAAATATTCCCTAGAGGCAATAATAAAGTTGTTATTTATATTTCCTTATATCATGATAAATGTTTCTTATTCATGCTAGAATTGTATTAACCGGAAACTTAGTATATGTGTCAATACATAGACAAACAGAGTGTCATTAGTTTGCCTCTACTTGACTAGCTCGTTGAATCAATGATGGTTATGTTTCCTAACCATAGACATGAGTTATCATTTGATTAACGGATCACATCATTAGGGAATGATGTGATTGACTTGACCCATCTGTTAGCTTAGCATGATGATCATTTAGTTTTTTGCTATTGCTTTCTTCATGACTTATATATGTTCCTATGACTATGAGATTATGCAACTCCCGAATACCGGAGGAACACTTTGTGTGCTACCAAACGTCACAATGTAACTGGTTGATTATAAAGGTGCTCTACAAGTGTCTCCGATGGTGTTTGCTGAATTGGCATGGATCAAGATTGGGATTTGTCACTCCGGTTGTCGGAGAGGTATCTCTGGCCCTCTCGGTAATGCACATCACTATAAGCCTTGCAAGCAATGTGACTAATGAGTTAGTTGCGGGATGATGCATTACAGAATGAGTAAAGAGACTTGCCGGTAACGAGATTGAACTAGGTATTGAGATACCGACGATCGAATCTCGGGCAAGTAACATACCGATGACAAAGGGAACAACGTATGTTGTTATGCTGTTTGACCGATAAAGATCTTCTTAGAATATGTAGGAACCAATATGAGCATCCAGGTTCCGCTATTGGTTATTGACCGGAGACATGTCTCGGTCATGTCTACATAGTTCTCGAACTCGTAGGGTCCGCACGCTTAAAGTTCTGTGACGATCAGTATTATGAGTTTATATGTTTTGATGTACCGAAGGTAGTTCGGAGTCCTGGATATGATCACAGACATGACAAGGAGTCTCGAAATGGTCGAGACATAAAGATTGATATATTGGAAGCCTACATTTGGACACCGGTCCCCAGTTCGACTATCATGTTGAGCACAGGCCTCAGGTACAGAAGCCAATCCCAAGATTGCCAAGGTTCCCAGGTCCTGCATCAGCACCTGGCTCCTTCAATATCAATGGCTTCAGAGCAGACAACACATTCTTCAATAGCTCCAGGAACCCCTACTCAAGGGAAAGGATATCATCTGATCGGTTCTGGAGCTATCCGCAGCGAAGCTATTACTCCTGCATTCTATACAATCAAGGTCGCATCTTCCCCCACAAGCGCCTTGACATTGAAGCTATAGCTGGTCTGCCTTGTCTGGAAGAAGCTCTGGATTGCTTCAAAGAAGTTCGATTGCTGCCATTCGTCACTGACCGAGAGCATTGGAATGAAGAGTTGCTGCTCCAATTCTATGCCACACTTCACATCCGCGGGTATAGCAGAGATCCGAAGACTTGGGTCCTGGAGTGGATGACAGGAAACGTTCATCACGAAGCCAAAGCCTTTGACATCATTGAGCTCACTGGTTTGCCCACTCCTGGCGATCTCTACGAGCATGGCTGTCAGCTTCATAGTGAAGCTATTGAGAGCATCTTTCAGAAGACTGAACCTAATATGAGTCAGATGCTCAGTATGATGAAGCCATTGCCCCAAGATGCTGCTTATCCCACGGAGTTCTTCGTTGAAGACCTTGAGTATCTGCCAAGAACCATTTATCACATCATAAGGCGAACTCTCTGGCCAATCAAAGGACACTCTCCACATGCTAAGCTTGAAGGTGCAATGAAGACTTTGGTCTTCTATATTCTTCATGGAAAATGCTTCAATGCACAGGACTTCTTCATTCGCCAACTTGCTGCATCAGGCTCTGATCTGTTTGGCTTGAAGTTCTACGCCCCATGGGTCATGCGGCTGATCAAACTTCACTCCACTATCTCATATCAGCCATCTGCTCGCAATCATCGGATTTTTCTGCCTGATGTGGATATGTCGATTGAAGCCATCTATCCTGAGCCTGCCAAGGAACCCCTAAGTCTTCAGAATGCAGAGCATCAGAGTTTTTCTCAAAACATTGAAGGAGTTAAAGCAGTCGCTCGTGTGTATCTTTGGCTGGCACTACACGTGCACCGCATCCTGCTCTCACTGAAGCCACTGACAGTACAACTGCTCCATGACCCAAGAAGCGCACTCGTGTTCTCAATGACCGAGAGCTTCTTGTGGCTCTTCATCAGAAACAGGATAGGCATCATGACTGGCTGAAGCGTCAGATGCAAAGCCTCTTGGTGGATGTTAATCGCATTCGGAATCTTGCCACCAAGAATGCTTTTGTTGCCCATGAAACCTCTCGCCGCACATGGAAAGGGCTAACGCTGATGTGTTCTGAAGATGATCTTCAAGAGGATGGCTTCACTGAGCGATTCAAGTTTGACTCCACACCTCCTCGAAGGGCAGTGCTGCAACGAACTCCATCCCTTGAAGACTCTGAGTTCTCTTCCTCTGCTGCAACTGTGACTGCCAGAGTGATCGAGGATGAAGACGATGCTACTTCACCGCCACCTCCTTCAGCATGCTTCGACTCTGCTCCAAGCTCTTCAGCACCGCCAAACACCACCAATGACCCTGCTGCTTCACCTACTCCTCATGGGAACGAGTAGCTGCTCTATGTCTTCAAACCTTTTTGGTCCTTACTGACAAAAGGGGGAGAAGCATATGAGGTTGATAGTCTTCAAGCGGGTCCATATGGGCGGGTGCTTTATATTTTTCTTCGTGCTTACAACTCTCGTTTTGCTACATTTGGTTCTTTGAGTTGTAACACTTAAACTCGATGGTCGTCTGCTACTTATCTGCCACCTTGTGTTGCGATGATAAATTCCGCATGTGCGACGATAAATTCCGCACTTAGATCATTCTGCAGACGTCCATTTTCCATTATGCATGTCATTATCTTCATATACTCTCACATGCATAGTGGATTGTCATCATAAGTTGAAGTGGATCTCCACAAGTACAACCTGCCATGTGCATTTGCATTCCAAAAGCAAATTACTTATATGCACGTCTTCAGGGGGAGCCCTTGCAACTTATGAAGACAATTCCTTATCCTTTACAATTTCACAGATTATATTCCCCGTTGAAAACTTCAACTAGTTTGTCATCAATCACCAAAAAGGGGGAGATTGTAAGTGCATCTAGTGCCACCCCTAGTTGGTTTTGGAGTATTGACAACAAACCTAGTTGAGGGACTAATGTGTTTGTGAGAATTGCAGGATAACACAGGTAGAAGTCCCTCATTAATTCAGTTTTCCTACCAGAGATGACCCCTAAAAATGTATGAAGACAATGAAGTCAAAGGTGGTATATGAAGATATTCACATTGAAGACTATGACAAGAGAAGACATCACATGAAGCCTATGGAGCTCGAAGACTTAGATCTTTCGTAGTTCTTTTTCTTCTTTGTTGAGTCATAGGAACCACCGTACTGTTAAGTGGGGTCCAAGAGAACCAGTCAGAATGACTGAAGTGATGCTTAAACAAAACCTATGTCTTCGAGTGAAGACTATGAGAGCGAATCTTGTCCAGAGTCGGACAAGTCAGCTTTGCTTGTAGCCCAAGTAAAGTTGCCGTGTGAGTTTGAAATCTGACCGTTGGAACACGTGTCAGTTCCTTAGTGACCCAGGGTCATTTCGGACAAATCAGGTCGGGTTGCCAAGTGGCTATAAATAGCCCACCCCCTACAACCATAAACGGTTGGCTACTCAGATTCAGAGTACGGCTTTTGTCGTTTGAGAGCAACCCACCTCGAAGCCTTTGAGAGAGAATTCCTTGCGAGGATAAAGCCCTAACCACCCAGAGCCAAAGAGAATTAGGCATCACTTAAGTCTTCTTGTTTGTGTGATCTGAAGACTTATTACACTTGAGGACTGTGCATCCTCCAGCCGGTTAGGCGTCGCATTCTGAGCATCCAAGAGACATTGTGGATTGCCGGTGAACGAAGTCTGTGAAGGTTTGGGAGTCTACCTTGAAGACTTACCAGAGTGATTGGGCGAGGTCTGTGTGACCTTAGCTCAAGGGGAATACGGTGAGGACTGGGTGTCCTGAGCTGCGTGTTCAGGACTGTGTGTCCCAAGGTTTAAATACCTAGCCACCCTAACCAGATGTACAGTTGTCACAACAACTGGAACTGGTCCAACAAATCATTGTCTTCAGCGAGTCACTGGTTTCATCTTCCCTTCCCTTTACTTACTGTTACTCCTTGTGAAGTCATTGTATGTTCGAACTATCTTTTGTCTTCACTGAGTGACTGCGTGTTCTGTGTGGCTTCACAATATCTTCCTATTTGATCCTTACTACATTGCTGCTATTAGTCATTGTGCTTTCACTCTATTGAATACTTGACTATGGCTTGCCTAGTGTAGTCTACCTTCCGCTACAGGGTAATAGGTTTATTTCTATCGTTTGTCTTCATAACTTCCACGTTTTGAAGACTTTCATAAAAATCGCCTATTCACCCCCCTCTAGTCGATATAACGCACTTTCACTCCCCCTTGCTCCTTTATATATGGGGGCAGGGGGCACCCTAGGAGACACAAGTTGATCATTGATCTCTCCCAGCCATGTGCGGTGCCCCCTCCAGCATAATCCATATCGTAGCGGTGCTTAGGCGAAGCCCTGCGTCGGTAGCTTCATCAACATCGTCACCACGCCGTCGTGCTGACGAAACTCTTCCTCAAGCTCTACTGGATCGTGAGTTCGCGGGACGTCACCGAGCTGAATGTGTGCTGAACGCGGAGGTGCCGTACGTTCGGTACTGAGTATCGGTCGATCGTGAAGACGTACGACTACATCAATTGTGTTGTCATAACGCTTCCGCTTAACGGTCTACGAGGGTACGTGGACGACACTCTCCCCTCTTGTTGCTATGCATCACCATGATCTTGCGTGTGCATAGGAATTTTTTTGAAATTACTATGTTCCCCAACAGTGGCATCCGAGCCAGGTTTATGCGTAGATGTTATATGCACGAGTAGAACACAAGTGAGTTGTGGGCGATACAAGTCATACTGCTTACCAGCATGTCATACTTTGGTTCAGCAGTATTGTTGGATGAAGCGGCCCGGACCGACATTATGCGTACGCTTACGCGAGACTGGTTCTACTGACGTGCTTTGCACACAGGTGGCTGGCGGGTGTCAGTTTCTCCAACTTTAGTTGAACGGAGTGTGACTACGCCCTGACCTTGTTGAAGGTTAAAACAGCACTAACTTGACGAACTATCGTTGTGGTTTTTGATGCCTAGGTAAGAACGGTTCTTGCTCAGCCCGTAGCAGCCACGTAAAACTTGCAACAATAAAGTAGAGGACGTCTAACTTGTTTTTGTAGGACATGTTGTGATGTGATATGGTCAAAACGTGATGAGATAAAAATTGTTGTATGAGAAGATCATGTTTTGTTATCGGCAACTAGCAGAAACCTTATGGTTGTCTCTTTATTGCATAAGATGCAAGTGCCATGTAATTGCTTTCTTTATTGCTATGCGATAGCAATAGTTGAAAAAGCAATAGTTGGCGAGACGACCATGTGACGACACATTGATAGAGATCAAGATGATGGAGATCATGGTGTCATGCTGGTGACGATAGAGATCATAACGGTACTTTGGAGATGGAGATCAAAGGCGCAAGATGATCTTGGACATATCATGTCACATATTTTGATTGCATGTGATGTTTATCCTTTATGCATCTTATTCTGCGTTGATTGACGGTAGCATTATAAGATGATCTCTCACTAAAAAAATTCAAGGTACAAGTGTTCTCCCTGAGTATGCACCGTTGCAGAAGTTCTTCGTGCCGAGACACCACGTGATGATCGGGTGTGATAAGCTCAACGTTCTTGTACAACGGCTGCAAGCCAGTTTTGCACACGTAGAATACTCGGGTTAAACTTGATGAGCCTAGCATATACAGATATGGCCTCGGAACACTAAGACCAAAAGGTCATATAGTAGATATGATCAACATAGTGATGTTCACCATTGAAAACTACTCCATTTCACGTGATGATCGGTTATGGTTTAGTTGATTTGGATCACGTGATCATTTAGATGACTAGAAGGATGTCTATCTAAGTGGGAGTTCTTAAGTAATATGATTAATTAAACTTTAATTTATCATGAACTTAGTCCTGATAGTATTTGCATAACTATGTTGTAGATCAATAGCTCGCGATGTAGCTCCCCGTTTATTTTGATATGTTCCTAGAGAAAAACTAAGTTGAAAGATGTTAGTAGAAATGATGAGGATTGGATCCGTGATCTGAGGATTATCCTCATTGCTGGACAGAAGAATTATGTCCTTGATGCACCTCTAGGTGACAGACCGTTTGCAGGAGCAGATGCAGACATTATGAACGTTTGGCGAGCTCGATATGATGACTACTTGATAGTTTAGTGCACCATGCTTTACCGCTTAGAATCGGGGCTTCAAAGACGTTTTGAACGCCATGGAGCATATGAGATGTTCCAAGAGTTGAAATTATTACTTCAGACTCATGCCCATGTCGAAAGGTATGAGACCTTTGACAAGCACTTTGCCTACAAGATGGAGGAGAATAGCTCAGCTAGTGAGCATGTGCTCAGAATGTCTGAGTACTACAATCACTTGAATCAAGTGGGAGTTAATCTTCCAGATAAGATAGTGATTGAAAGAGTTCTCTAGTCACTATCACCAAGTTACTAGAACTTTGTGATGAACTATAATATGCAAGGGATAACGGAAATGATTCCCAAGCTCTTCGTGATGCTGAAATCGACGAAGGTAGAAATCAAGAAAAACATCAAGTGTTGATGGTTGACAAGACCACTAGTTTCAGGAAAAGGGCAAAGGGAAGAAGGGGAACTTCAAGCAAGTTTCTGCTCAAGTGAAGAAGCCCAAGTCTAGACCTAAAGCCTGAGACTAAGTGCTTCTACTGCAAAGGGACTGGTCACTGGAAGCAGAACTGCCCCAAGTATTTGGCGGATAAGAAGGATGGCAAAGGTATATTTGATATACATGTTATTGATGTGTACTTTACTAGTGTTTATAGCAACCCCTCAGTATTTGATACTAGTTCAGCTGCTAAGATTAGTATCTCGAAACGGGAGTTGCAGAATGAACACAGACTAGTTAAGGGTGAAGTGACGATGTGTGTTGGAAGTGGTTCCAAGATTGATATGATCATCATCGCACACTCCCTATACTTTTGAGATTAGTATTGAACCTAAATAAATGTTATTTGGTGTTTGCGTTAAGCATGAATATGATTTGACCATGATTATCGCAATACGATTATTCATTTAAAGTCAGAGAATAATTGTTGTTTTGTTTACATGAATAAAACCTTCAATGGTCATACACCCAAGGTGAATGGTTTATTGAATCTCAATAGTGATACACATATTCATAATATTGAAGCCAAAGGATGCAAAGTTAATAATGATAGTGCAACTTATTTGTGGCACTGCCGTTTAGGTCATATTGGTGTAAAGCGCATGAAGAAAATCCATGCTGATGGGCTTTTGGAATCACTTGATTATGAATCAGTTGATTCTTGCGAACCATGCCTCATGGGCAAGATGACTAAGACTCCGTTCTCCGGAACAATGGAGCGAGTAACAGACATGTTGGAAATAATACATACTGATGTATGCAGTCCGATGAGTGTTGAGGCTCGCGACAGGTATCGTTATTTTCTGACGTTCACAGATGATTTGAGCAGATATGGGTATATCTACTTGATGAAACATAAATATGAAACATTTGAAAAGTTCAAATAATTTCAGAGTGGAGCGGAAAATCATCGTAACAAGAAAATAAAGTTTCTACGATCTGATCGTGGAGGAGAATATTTGAGTTACGAGTTTAGTCTTCATTTGAAACAATGCAGAATAGTTTCGCAACTCACGCCACCTGGAACACCATAACGTAATGGTGTGTCCGAACGTCATAACCGTACTTTATTAGATATGGTGCGATCTATGATGTCTCTTACCGATTTATCACTATCATGTTGGGGTTATGCATTAGAGACAACTGCATTCATGTTAAATAGGGCACCATCTAAATCCGTTGAGACGACACCATATGAACTGTGGTTTGACTAGAAACCTAAGCTGTCATTTCTTAAAGTTTGGGGCTGCGATGCTTATGTGAAAAAGTATCAACCTGATAAGCTCGAACCCAAATCGGAGAAATGTGTCTTCGTAGAATACCCAAAGGAAACTGTTGGGTACACCTTTTATCACAGATCCAAAGGCAAGATCTTTTTTGCTAAAAGTGCATCCTTTCTAGAGAAGGAGTTTCTCTCGAAAGAAGTGATTGCGAGGAATGTGGAACTTGATGAGGTAATTGTACCTTCTCCTGAATTGGAAAGTAGTTCATCACAGAAATCAGTTCGAGTGATCTCTACACCAATTAGTGAGGAAGCTAATGATGATGATCATGAAACTTCAGATCAAGTTACTATCGAACCTCGTAGGACAACCAGAGTATGGTCTGCACCAGAGTGGTACGGTAATCCTTTCTGGAAGTCATGTTACTAGACCATGATGAACCTACGAACTATGAGGAAACAATGATGAGCCTAGATTCCGCGAAATGGCTTAAGGCCATGAAATCTGAGATGGGATCCATGTATGAGAACAAAGTATGGACTTTGATTGACTTGCCCGATGATCGGTGAGTCATTAAGTATAAATGGATCTTCAAGAGGAAGACGGACGCTGGTAGTAGTGTTACTATCTACAAAGCTCGAATTGTCGCAAAAATGTTTTCGACAAGTTCAAGGTGTTGACTACGATGAGAATTTCTCACTCGCATCGATGCTTAAAAGTTTGTCCGAATCATGTTAGCAGTTGCCGCATTTTATGAAATCTGGCAAATGGATATCAAAACTACATTCCTTAATGGATTTATTAATAAGAGTTGTATATGATGCATCCAGAAAGTTTTGTCGATCCTAAAGGTGCTAACAAAGTGAGCAAGCTCCGGCGATCCATCCACGGACTGGTGCAAGCATCTCGGAGTTGGAATATATGCTTTGATAAAGTGATCAAAACATATGATTTTATAGAGACTTGCGGTGAAGCCTATATTTACAAGAAAGTGAGTGGGAGCACTACAGTATTTCTGATAAGTATATATGAATGACATATTATTGATCAGAAATAATGTAGAATTTTCTGGAAAGCATAAAGGAATGTTTGAAAAGAGTTTTTCTAAGAAATACCTCGATGAAGCTGCTTACACATTGAGCATCAAGATCTATAGAGATAGATCAAGACGCTTGATAAGTTTTTTCAATGAGTACATATCTTGACAAGATTTTGAAGTAGTTCAAAAGGGAACAGTCAAAGAAGGTGTGAAGTTGAGTAAAGACTCAAAACCCGACCATGGCAGAAAATAGAAAGAGAATGGAAAGTCATTCCCTATGCCACAGTCATAGGTTCTATAAAGTATGCTATGCTGTTTACCAGTCCTATTGTATACCTTAGCATTTTTCTGGCAAGGGAGTACAATGGTGATCTAGGAGTAGATCACTGGACAGCGGTCAAAATTATCCTTAGAGGACTAAGGAAATATTTCTCGGTTGTGGAGGTGATAAAAGAGTTCGTCGTAAAGAGTTACGTCGATGCAAGCTTTTTTACATTGATCTAGATGACTCTAAGTCTCGATCTGGATACATATTGAAAGTGGGAGCAATTAGCTAGAGTAGCTCCGTGCAGAGCATTGTAGACATAGAAATTTGCGAAATACATACGGATCTAAATGTTGCAGACCCGTTGACTAAATTTCTCTCACAAGCAAAACATGATCACTCTTTGGGTGTTAATCACATAGCAATGTGAACTAGATTGTTGACTCTAGTAAACCCTTTGGGTGTTAGTCACATGGAGATGTGAACTAATCACATAAAGATGTGAACTATTGGTGTTAAATCACATGATGATATGAACTAGATTATTGACTCTAGTGCAAGTGGGAGACTGAAGGAAATATTCCCTAGAGGCAATAATAAATTTGTTATTTATATTTCCTTATATCATGATAAATTTTTATTATTCATGCTAGAATTACATTAACCGGAAACTTAGTACATGTGTGAATACATAGACAAACAGAGTGTCACTAGTTTACCTCTACTTGACTAGCTCGTTGAATCAATGATGGTTATGTTTCCTAACCATAGACATGAGTTGTCATTTGATTAACGGGATCACATCATTAGAGACTGATGTGATTGACTTGACCCATCCGTTAGCTTAGCATGATGATCGTTTAGTTTTTTGCTATTGTTTTCTTCATGACTTATACATGTTCCTATGACTATGAGATTATCCAACTCCCGAATACCGGAGGAACACTTTGTGTGCTACCAAACGTCACAACGTAACTGGGTGATTATAAAGGTGCTCTACAGGTGTCTCCGATGGTGTTTGTTGAATTGGCATGGATCAAGATTAGGATTTGTCACTCCGATTGTCGGAGAGGTATCTCTGGGCCCTCTCGGTAATGCACATCACTATAAGCCTTGCAAGCAATGTGACTAATGTGTTAGTTGCGGGATGATGCATTACGAACGAGTAAAGAGACTTGCTGGTAATGAGATTGAACTAGGTATTGAGATAGCGACGATCGAATCTCGGGCAAGTAACATACCGATGACAAAGGGAACAACGCATGTTGATATGTAGTTTGACCGATAAAGATCTTCATAGAATATGTAGGAACCAATATGAGCATCTAGGTTCCGCTATTGGTTATTGATCGGAGACATGTCTCGGTCATGTCTACATAGTTCTCGAACCCGTAGGGTCCGCACGCTTAAAGTTCTATGACGATCGGTATTATGAGTTCATATGTTTTGATGTACCGAAGGTAGTTCGAAGTCCCGGATATGATCACAGACATGACGAGGAGTCTCGAAATGGTCGAGACATAAAGATTGATATATTGGAAGTCTACATTTGGACACCAAAAGAGTTCCAGGTGAAATCGGGATTTTACCGGAGTGCCGGAGGGGTTACCGGAACCCCTCGGGGGTTAATGGGCCTTGTTGGGCCCTAGTGGAGAGAGAGAGGGGCCAGCCAGGGTAGGCCGCGCGCCCCTCCCCCTCTGGTCCGAATTGGACTAGGAAGGGGGGGCGCCCCCCTTTCCTTCTCCTTCTCCGCCTTCCTTTCCCCCTCCTAGTAGGAGTAGGAAAGAGGGGAGTCCTACTCTTACTAGGAGGAGGATTCCTCCTCCTGGCGCGCCCTACAGGGCCGGCCGGCCTCCCCCTTGCTCCTTTATATACGGGGGCAGGGGGCACCCTAGGACACACAAGTTGATCATTGATCTCTCCCAGCCGTGTGTGGTGCCCCCCTCCACCATAATTCACCTCGGTCATATCGTAGCGGTGCTTAGGTGAAGCCCTGCGTCGGTAGCTTCATCAACATCGTCACCACGCTGTCGTGCCGACGAAACTCTTCCTCGAGCTCTACTGGATTGTGAGTTCACGGGACATCACCGAGCTGAACGTGTGCTGAACACGGAGGTGCCGTACGTTCGGTACTAAGGATCGGTCGATCGTGAAGACGTACGACTACATCAACGGCGTTGTCATAACACTTCCGCTTAACGGTCTACGAGGGTACGTGGACGATACTCTCCCCTCTCGTTTCTATGCATCACCATGATCTTGCATGTGCGTAGGATTTTTTTGAAATTACTACGTTCCCCAACAAGAGAGCACTGCTGTCATTTGCATGTATTATTGTTAGTTTACATTGAGTATGATTGTGACTGGATCTCTTTTACCATGAATTATAATTTCCAGTCAGCCCTTGATCTTCAGAGGTGCTCTGCATTTATGTTTTGCGGTCTTAGAAAGGGCTAGCGAGATACCATCTTGTTATATCATATTATGATTGTTTTGAGAAAGTGTTGTCATCCGAGATTTATTATTATTGCTCGCTAGTTGATTATGCCATTGATATGAGTAAACATGAGACCTAAATGCTATTGTGAATATGGTTAGTTCATAATCTTTGCTGAAAAATTGAATGCTGGCTTTACATATTTACAATAACAAGAGCAAACAGAGTTTGTAAAAGTTTTTCTTTATCACTTTCAATTTGTCAACTGAATTGCTTGAGGACAAGCAAAGGTTTAAGCCTGGGGGAGTTGATATGTCTCCAACGTATCTACCTTTCCAAACACTTTTGCCCTTGTTTTGGACTCTAACTTGCATGATTTGAATGGAACTAACCCGGACTGACGCTGTTTTCAGTAGAATTGCCATGGTGTTATTTTTGTGCAGAAATAAAAGTTCTCAGAATGACCTGAAAATCAACGGAGATTATTTTTGGAGTATATAAAAAATACTGGCGAAAGAATCAAGGCCAGGGGCCCACACCCTGTCCATGAGGGTGGGGGCGCGCCTACCCCCCTGGGCGTGCCCCCTGCCCCGTGGGCCCTTGGTGCTCCTCCGACCTCAACTTCAACTCTATATATTCATGTTCGGGGAGAAAAAAAATCAGAGAAAAGGATTCATCGCATTTTACAATATGGAGCCGCCGCCAAGCCCTAAACTCTCTCGGGAGGGCTGATCTGGAGTCCGTTCGGGGCTCCGGAGAGGGGAATCCGTCACCATCGTCATCATCAACCTTCCTCCATCACCAATTTCATGATGCTCACCACCGTGCATGAGTAATTCCATCGTAGGCTTGCTAGACGGTGATGGGTTGGATGATATTTATCATGTAATCGAGTTAGTTTTGTTAGGGTTTGATCCCTAGTATCCACTATGTTCTGAGATTGATGTTGCTATGACTTTGCTATGCTTAATGCTTGTCACTAGGGCCCGAGTGCCATGATTTCAGATCTGAACCTATTATGTTTTCATGAATATATGTGAGTTCTTGATCCTATCTTGCAATTCTATAGTCGCCTATTATGTGTTATGATCCGTTAACCCCGAAGTGACAATAATCGGGATACTTACCGGTGATGACCGTAGTTTGAGGAGTTCATGTATTCACTATGTGTTAATAATTTGGTCCGGTACTCTATTAAATGGTGGCCTCAATATCCCTTAGTTTCTAATAGGACCCCGCTGCCACGGGAGGGTAGGACAAAAGATGTCATGCAAGTTCTTTTCCATAAGCACGCATGACTATATTCAAATACATGCCTACATTACATTGATGAACTGGAGCTAGTTCTGTGTCACCCTATGTTATAACTATTGCATGAGGAATCGCATCCGACATAATTATCCATCACTGATCCATTGCCTACGAGCTTTTCATATATTGATCTTCGCTTATTTACTTTTCCGTTGCTACTGTTACAATCACTATAAAACCAAAACTGCTACCGTTACTTTTGCCATTGTTACCACTACTACCATATTACTTTGCTACTAAATACCTTGCTGCAGATATTAAGTTTCCAGGTGTGGTTGAATTGGTAACTCAGCTGCTAATACTTGAGAATATTCTTTGGCTCCCCTTGTGTCGAATCAATAAATTTGGGTTGAATACTCTACCCTCGAAAACTGTTGTGATCCCCTATACTTGTGGGTTATCATTCCTCACCCCATCCGCTATCACCCAACATGACAACTGACGCTAATTGGGTAGGTGGGGTGTTGATGTTCATACCTTGCTGAGGCTGCGTGATCGTGGGTGTGCTCCCGGCCGCCTCCAGACGAAGCAGACTCTTTGGCCACAACATGACCCACCCATTGCAACCACCAAGCCGCCGCGGGGCCTCATCGTCATCCCCCTAGTACCGGAGGAGCCAAATTCTCGTGGCCCGGTTTGACACTGACCATGGAAACCTTGAAGGCGTCAGGGGGATCAGCCGGCTGTGGAACAATGGTTCCTTCGGCTTCATTATCGTCGCCTTCCCCACGCCCACCTCCTGGTCGCCTATGGTGTACAATATGGTGCACGGGGTTACGTCGACCTGCAAAGACATGTCTGGGACGTGAGACATCCGAAAGGCAACATAAATGGGAGATTATACATTTATTGAAGAGGGCCGGTGTGACAGGTACCGTGAGGGCATCGAGCTTAGCCAAAGACGAAGCACCGACGAGCACGTCCGAGATGGAGGACGGGCTGCTATGAGCAGGTGCGGGAGCCGGTGCAGGAGCCAGTGCAGGAGTAGGTGCAGGAGCAGGTGCAGGTGCTGGTGCAACACTAGTCGAGCTGCTCCTGAGGAAGTCGGCAAGGGGAAAGTCTGCTGCATTTTTTTTCTGGATTTTGCCTGCTCCAATTGAAAACGACCGGAACCAAGGCACTAGACATATCTGCAATCACCTGTTTTGCGGCAGCTACCGCTGTTGCCATTGTCTCAACTGATTTCTTCTCAACCACAATCTCAACCTTCTTGTCGATGTTTTCTTCAGTTAACCTCTATCTTTCCTTTCTCTCCTTAGTGGTCTCATGGTAGTACTTCTTCCACGTGGCGCCGTATCCGACACCGTGCACGCGTCCATACGACGGCCGAGTGTCCACCGGGAGTCGTTTCAATATGTTCAACGCCCGGTTGAATTGGGTGTCCCACTTGGGCATCGCCAACGCCTCAGACGGTGAGTCGCTTTCGGACGCAATCCTGTGATGCTCTCTCTGCAAAAGGAACAAGGATCATTTACAAATATGACTAAATGTGCAGTCGAATTGATCAGAAACTAAAATTACCAGCAGTCTCATGAACTCCGTCATGATCGTCCGTCTTGAAAACCTTCTTGACTGAGTCCCAATGGTGACGTGCCCTGAGGACGTCACGCTCCTGCGGGACGGTGAAGTCCGCCAAGGGGTCTGGGATGCCCAGACTTTCGCGTTTCGCGTCCTCCTTGGCCCATATGGACCTCTTCCCGCCGTAACCATGGCTTCCAAGGTGGTGGCGCCCCATGTTCCTCTGTTGAAGCCCCTTCATGTACTTCGACTTTTTTTGGCAGCTTCGGCCTCGCAAGCCGCCTTGAATATTTCAAACTGCTCTTGCATGATTGTAGGATTATCCTTTACCATCTCGGAGTAGGGTTCCTATTTGTTGACGATCCGATGTTTCACCCTTGTTTTCCAGGTGGCCAACGCATCACTAAACTTGGTCATGGCGTGTTTGTTTATCTTCTTCATTGCCGGGTCCTTATCTGGATTTCATATTCCTTTTCATCCCGGCCCGGGAACAAGAATATCTGGTGCAGTTTCTTTAGGAGGGAGGGCCTCATATTATCTATCTTCTTTAGTTTCTCATCGTTGATGGTGGCGGTTGTCCGTATGATGCAGCCTATTTGATTGCCGTAGCACGATCGCGCTTCCTCAGATGTTGTTGGCTCAAAAATGTCGTCGTCCATCTCCGTGACCACCAGTCTAGTAGTCATGAGATGGTTTAGGTGCCATAGCCTCTTTGCTTTCGGTTCTATACCGGCTCCGCTAGTCTCGGCGCCGGTCTCAGTCTCAGCGCCGGTCTGCATGTCGGTCTCAGTCCCCGATGCGACAGGTGGGCCCAGCAACAACATCCGTTGATCGTCAGCAAGGCTCAAAAAATCGTCTGCCGCCAGGTAGACGTTGTCGCAATCACCAGAACCCTGTCCTTCATCGTTGCTAGTCATGTTTCCTACGATTAAACCTAGTCAATTAATCTAGCCTTAATAAAATGAATAATGACATAAAAGGCCTATGTTTTGCAGGAATGTTGACTCCTTCCCGGTGCGGCAAATCTCGGGCACTCGATATGTCCTAGTTTGTAGCACAAGTCATGCCAGAATTCACAGAAAATTTCAACATGACCTTTGCTAAAAACTGGACAAATCGAGCACCTAAAATTTGCCGGAATGGAAATGAATCAACATTCCAGCAAAACATAGGCCACTCGGCTTCATTCCCTCGAAATAACAAAAGGCCACTTGGGCACAATCGAACCACTTCAATGAAAAGATATAACATGACCACTTAAATGAAAAGATATAATCAACAATAAAAGTCTAGGAAGGGATCATCTTTAAAATAAAACTTGCCTAAATTATTTTCCTAGAAAAATTGTGGTCTTTTCAAAAATCAAAAACCTTTGCAAAATGATCTTACTAAACAATTCTCTGCCTAGGACAGAACCCAAATTCTATTCTAGCTATTCCTCTCTCTCTCTCACACGCACACACATTATTTTCTCTAACCTTTCTCTGCCTAGGACAGAACCCAATTAAATTGCAAAGGAACTCCATTTCTCTAACCCTTCTGACCTAATGCTCTAAAACAATTTTTTCCTCTAACCTAGCGAACCTAGTTAACCTAGCTTATTAACCTAACGAACCTAATTAACCTAGCTAGTTAGTTAACCTAGTTAACCTACATAATTAACCTAATTAAACTAGTTAACCTAGCTAGTGCTCTGCCAAAGCCCTAAATAATTTTTTTTCTTAACCTAGATAATCAACCTAATGAAACTAGTTAACCTAACTAGTTCTCTGTCAAAGTGCTAACTAAAATTTTGCACTAACCTAGATAATTAACCTAATTAATCTAGTTAACCTAGCTAGTTAGTATGTCCAATGTTTGTGCTATGCATGAGAGAGAGAGAGGAGGGGTGCTTACAGAGGATGGCTCCGGTGGTGGCGAGGGAGGCAGTGGTGGCGAGGGAGGCAGGGGCGTCTCCGGGGACGGCGAGGGAGGCAGGGGCGTCGAGGGTGGCTCCGGTGGCGCCGAGGGCAGCTCCGGTGGCGTTGGGGGCGGCTCCAGTGGCGTCGACGGCACGCGGCTCTGGTGGCTCCGTGGGCGTCGACGTCGGCAGGAGACGACGGCGAAGTGGGGAGACAGCGAATTGGGGACACGACGGTGAAGTCGAGCGAGGGATTTGGGGGAGAAGTGGTGGACAGGGGGAGGGAAACCGCTGGTTAAGTGAAACATAGGGGTAGCGCGTTACTGAAAACGCGCTACTGCTAAGCCTTTCTCCTTTTTTCCTTTCTCATTTATTTTTATTTACATTTTATTTTTTTCTTTCTCCTTTTTCTATTTCTTTCATTTTCATTTAGTTTTCTGCTTGTTTTTCGATTTATTTTATTTTCGTTAGCAGTAGCGCCTTTCTACATAAATGCACTGCTACAACAAACTTAGCGGTAGCGCTCTTTCTAGAAGAACGCTACTATTATGTGTAGCCTACCGGCTTAGTAGTGAGAATTTTAGTAGTAGCGCGTTTAACGAGAGATGCGCTACTGCTGAGTTTGTATCTGTAGCACGTTTATCCGGGACGCGCTGCTGCTATTTATCACTAGCGCTCTTTTTTAACAAGTGCTACTGCTAAAGTTCTGTGTGTAAGGTTTTCCCTAGTAGTGACGTCTGGACCAACTTCATAACAACTAGAGAGTCCATCTCAATGATAATTAGAGATTCACTTTGCTAGAGGGACAAAGATAGACCTTCCATACACGCACATAATTCCGTCTCTAAAGCATCTAGATAAGAGAATAACTGTCTGCACGAGGATAAACTGATAGTACCGACACAAATATGACTTACTATTACTATATTAACCATGCAAAGAAGCAAACAACCCTACGACTACATGCATGGTATACCTATTATAGACCATGCTTCGGCCAGTTGCGTTTATGCAAACAGTTACACTTGGATTCCATCTAAAAAAGAGGTACACTTGGATTCAACTAGGATCAAAGAGTCGTCATATGGCACGAGTATTGTGCTCCATCCTGAATCTTGGTTGGGGGACACCGGAGGTCTCGGTCTGCTAAAACCAGTTAGGCATCCTTTGGTTCAAAGGAACAGTGGAGGACATATATATATATAAATAGAAAATTTTCTTATGGTGACACTAATCCACCTTTGGTTTAAACGAATGTAGGAAAGGAAAAGTTAAGAAAATTTCCTTTTGGCCTTGGTGTGAAAGAAAAAATGTAGAAATTTTGCAATTCACTTGAACCTCCTTTTCAAATTCCTACACACAAAGAATGAGACTGAGATCTTTCGCTGCATAACATGTTAATTATGCCTTTTCAGGTGGCTTGACATTGGTTTGACTTTTTTGCTAGAATTTTCATGTTTTGCTTATTCCCGTGAACAAACACTCAAATCTGTAAAATTCTAGTGTTTTCCAATCCTTTGTTTTACACATGCATTACTAACCGATTCCCGGGATTTTGAATCATGTGAGTGAAAGGAGGCCTATTGTAGCACAATTATAGACAATCCAGGTTCTAGAGGAAGGATTTATCACCAGGCGATCTGAAGCACCTGAGTCGCATGTGTTCCATTTGTTGCAAATAGTCCGCCATGAGGTCCATTTGTGTCGTTTGTAGAAATCCTTCCAGCAATGCCTGGTTGAGGTCAATCTATACCATACATGAATTAACCATCACCATTATGGCTAATGGAAACACATGACATTACCATGTTTCCAAATAGTCCATAGCAAAGCAACAATGATAATATTAAAAGCACTACGTTTGCTCGGACTGATCCAGCATCCAACAACAAACTCATGATCCTGACCAACATATATTAGTAAAACTTCAGAGAGCAATCTCCATATCACTTGAGCAAGCGCACGAGACAATAGACAAATGATCGCAACTCTCTAACTCTTAACAAAATATGTAGTAGGGGCCATCAATAGGACTCCTTTTAGCCGAATTGTCACGGGGTAGCAACTTATTCTTGCGGAGTAACCAAAGAGAAATATGAACACAGGGAGGAATAGTAATGTTCAAAATGTGAGTGTACATTTGAATAATCTGACGATGGTTAACCACATCATAGAAAGATTTGGGTGAGTATTCGCCAAATGGATTAAAAATCCACATAAGGCAGTGGTTTTCATGGAAGAGAGTGATACCCCTTGGCAATTTCAAGCAGGTCATATCATTGATTCATGAGGTCCTCATTAATTTTGACTTGACGCATTTGATTATAAAAGAATATTTGCGAACTATTTTTGTATGCATTGAGATAGTTAAGATTGGTAAATATAGACAATTGTCAAGCATCTTTACTATTGATTCAGACTTGCCAGGAGTGCTTACATAAGAAGATCAAGTTCATGATAGGTAGCATTCACATACAAAACTATCTTTGTTGTCATCTTCATGCTCGGGGACGAGCATGGACTAAGATTGCTGATGTTGATACGTCTTCAATGTATCCATAAGTTTTATATGTTTCATGCTTAGATTTTAAAGCTTTCTCAGGAACTAACCTACTAATTCAGTGCCTTGTGTCAGTTCATGTTTTCTGTTGTTTTGATATTTTAGGAAAATAAAATATCATCAGACCCTGAAAAAATACGAAAAAGAATCAGAGGGTGTGAGGAGGCCCGAAGAAGTGTTGTAGCCAGAGCGTAAGGCCATGGGTCTCTGATGAGTGGATTTTTCACACTTTCTAGAATATATCCTAGTGGAAAAACCGCTCATATCATATACAGCTAGCACTTTTTCATGCCCACAATGCATAGTTTTCAATCTTTACCTGTCTTATCAAGTTCATTGCATAACTTTTAGTTTTTATTTGTTTTTCTTTGTTTTGTGGTCTTTGCAGGTGTATAAGCATGTCCATGGACCAAGCACGATGAAACAGCCAAGGTTGGGATCAATACGGAGGACTTCCAGTCACTAGTCTTAGGCATTTTGTAGTGTCAAATGTGACATTTTCTAAAGCACCCAAATTAAATATTCAAGACCATAGGTGCATCAGTGTAGTTCATACGAATTCAACAAGCCCAAAAAACATCAAAATCAAAGTTAGTATGAAGAAATGGCGGTTGTGGGAGTCCTGGATTAGGGGGTCTCCGGACAGCCAGACTATCTCCATTGGCCGGACTGTTAGACTATGAAGATACAGGATTGAAGACTTCATCTCGTGTCCGGATGGGACTCTACTTGGCGTGGAAGGCAAGCTAGGCAATACGGATATGTGTATCTCCTCCTTTGTAACCGACCTTGTGTAACCCTAACCTCTCCGGTGTCTATATAAACCGGAGGGTTTTAGTCCATAGGACAACATACAATCATACCATAGGCTAGCTTCTAGGGTTTAGCCTCTCTGATATCGTGGTAGATCTACTCTTGTACTACCCATATCATCAATATTAATCAAGTAGGACGTAGGGTTTTACCTCCATCAAGAGGGCCCGAACCTGGGTAAAACATTGTGTCCCCTGCCTCCTGTTACCATCCGCCTTAGACGCACAGTTCGGGACCCCCTACCCGAGATCCGCTAGTTTTGACACCGACATTGGTGCTTTCATTGAGAGTTCCTTTGTGTCGTCGCCGTTAGGCTTGATGGCTCCTACTATCATCGGTAGCGATGCAGTCCAGGGTGAGACTTTTCTCCCCGGACAGATCTTCATGTTCGGCGGCTTTGCACTGCGGGCCAATTCGCTTAGCCATCTGGAGCAAATTGAAAGTTACGCCCCTGGCCACTAGGTCAGGTTTGGAAGCTTAAACTACACGGCCGATGTCCGTGGAGACTTGATCTTCGACGGATTCGAGCCTCTGCCTTCTATGTCATGCGGTCACGATGAGTACGGTTTAGCTCTACCATCGGACAGTGTTTAGGAGATCACACAGGCAGCCGCTCCGACCCTCAATTCGGAGCCAGTTGCGCCGTCCATGTACGGGTGGATGGACCCCGCCACTGAGGCCTTACCCGCAGCGGTGATCGAGCCAAACATCGACCTTACCTTGCACGAGAGTCGTGTTGTTAAACTGCCGGATCCTTCTCCGGCCACGGACTCCGAGCCGCCTGCGCCTGTTCCTATCGAATCCGGTTGGGCGCCAATCATGGAGTTTACCTCTGCGGATATTTTTCAGCACTCGCCCTTTGGCGACATACTGAACTCATTAAGATCTATCTCCTTGTCAGGAGAATCCTGGCCAAACTATGTCCGGCAGGACTGGGATGCGGATGACGGAGAAATTCGCGGCCCACCCACCACCCACTTAGTAGCCACTGTCGATGACTTAACTAACATGCTCGACTTCGACTCCGAAGACATCGACGGTATGGACGACGATGCGGGAGACGAAGAGGAACCACTGCCCACAGGGCACTGGACAGCCACGTCATCATACGATATATACATGGTGGATACACCCAAAGAAGGCAATGGTGACGAGATGGCGGAGGATGACCCCTCCAAGAAGAAACCCAAGCGTCGACATCAGCGGCGCCGCTCTAAGTCCCGCCAAAGCAAAAGTGGTGATACCGGCACAGGAGATAATAACACTCCGGATAGTGCCGAAGACAACAACAATCCCCTCCAGCAAGATTTAGAGCAGGAGAATGGAGGAGCCAGCCCTCCTGAGAGAGCGGCAGATGGAGAGGCGGAGGATGATAATTACATGCCCCCCTTCGAAGACGAGGCAAGCCTCGGCGATGACGAATTCGCCGTGCCAGAGGATCCCGTCGAACAAGAGTGCTTCAAACGCCGGCTTATAGCCACGGCAAATAGCCTTAAGAAAAAGTAGCAGCAGCTTCAAGCTGATCAAGATCTGCTAGCTGACAGATGGACTGAAGTCCTCGCGGCCGAGGAATATAAACTCAAGCACCCCTCCAAGAGTTACCCAAAATGCAGGTTGCTACCCCGACTGGAGGAAGAAGCGTATGATGCGGCTGATCGGCCACCTCGTGGCCGCGATAGAGAGGCATTCCAGCCAAAAACTCAGTCTGCACCCCGACGCCATTCAAATAAAAAGGCATGGGGAGATACGCCAGACCTGCGAGACATATTGGAGGATAAAGCAAAGCATGCAAGATTGATCTATGAATCACGAGGGCGTGCCTCTATGCGAGACGATAAACGTCACGCCGGATACAGTAAAAGTAAATACGGCCGGGCCGAACACAGCGGGCAAGACCCATTCGGGCCGCGTCGCGATATAGCCCAATACAGAGGCGCTGCACACCCCTTATGCTTCACAGATGAAGTAATGGATCATCAAATCCCAGAAGGTTTCAAACCTATAAATATTGAATCATACAACGGCACAATAAATCCTGCGGTATGGATCGAGGATTTCCTCCTCCACATCCACATGGCCCGCGGTGATGACTTACACGCCATCAAATACGTCCCACTAAAGCTCAAGGGACCAGCGCAGCATTGGCTTAACAGCTTGCCAACAGAGTCCATTAGCTGTTGGGAAGATCTGGAAGCCGCATTCCTCGACAACTTTCAAGGCACTTATGTGCGGCCACCAGATGCCGATGGCTTGAGCCACATAATTCAGCAGCCAGAAGAATCAGCCAGGCAATTCTGGACTCGGTTCCTAACAAAGAAAAATCAAATCGTCGATTGTCCGGATGCAGAGGCCCTAGCGGCTTTCAAACACAACATCCGCGATGAATGGCTAGCCCGGCACCTTGGTCAGGAAAAGCCGAAATCTATGGCAGCCCTCACGACACTCATGACCTGCTTTTGTGCGGGAGAAGACAGCCGGCTGGCTCGCAGTAATAGCATATCAAAGAACCATGGTACTTCGGATACCAAGGAAGGCAATAGCAGGTCACGTCGCAACAAACATAAGCGCCGCATTAACAGCGATAATACCGAGGATATGGCAGTCAATGCCGGATTCAAAGGCTCTAACCCCGGCCAGTGGAAAAAGCCATTCAAACAAAGTACGCGGGCCTGTCCAGCTTGGACCGTATACTCGATCGCTCGTGTCAAATACATGGCACCCCAGACACGCCAGCCAATCACACCAACAGGGATTGTTGGGTGTTCAAGCAGGCCGGCAAGTTAATTGCCGAAAACAAGGACAAGGGGCCACATAGCGATGACGAGGAGGAGCCCCGGCAGCCGCACACCAGAGGACAGAAGAGGTTTCCCCCACAAGTGCGGACGGTGAACATGATATACGCAACCCACATCCCCAAGAGGGAGCGGAAGCGTGCGCTCATGGACGTATATGAGTTGGAGCCAGTCACCCCAAAGTTCAATCCATGGTCCTCCTATCCGATCACTTTCGATCGCAGGGACCATCCCACTAGTATCCGTCATGGCGGATTCGCCGCACTGGTTCTGGACCCAATCATTAACGGATTTCACCTCACTCGAGTCCTTATGGATGGCGGCAGTAGCCTGAACCTGCTTTATCAGGACACAGTGCGCAAAATGGGTATAGACCCCTCAAGGATCAAACCCACAAAAACGACCTTTAAGGGCGTCATTCCAGGCGTAGAGACCCATTGCACATGCTCAATTACACTGGAAGTGGTCTTCGGATCCCCGGATAACTTCCGAAGCGAAGAGTTAATCTTCGATATAGTCCCGTTTCGCAGTGGTTATCATGCACTGCTCGGGTGAACCGCATTTGCGAGATTCAATGCGGTACCGCATTATGCATACCTCAAGCTCAAGATGCCAGGACCTCGCGGGGTTATTACAGTCAATGGAAACACAAAGCGCTCTCTCCGAACGGAGGAGCACACCGCGGCCCTGGCAGCAGAAGTGCAAAGCAACCTCTCAAGGCAATCCACCAGTTCGGCACTTCAAGACCCGGACACCTTCAAGCGCGCTCGGAGCAATCGGCAACTAGACCGCCTGGCGCGATCTGACCTCGCGTAGCAATGAGACCCCCACCCCAGTCCCAGCCATACGGCGAAACTCATGCCACGTGTATACAATTACGCATTAAAAATACCATGGGCACAGGTGGGGAGGGGGGCACAATTGCGGCACGCCCCAAGACGCGGCTTAAACCGCACTAGGGCTTCCCGTTTGGTTATTTTTCTCTTTTTCAGGACCTTAATCTCTGGAAACCCTGCCCGGAAGCACTATTGCCGAACACACGATGCAGCAACCAAGGAGGCAGAAAGCTATGTCACACCACGGAATTCCCAGGTGGATTACAATAACAAGCGAAATATTTGATTTAATACTATTCCTCAGCTTGCCCTTGGAAGGGACATAGTCCTACTCTTTGCTTATCGCACCATCTGTATCATTCTGCTTTAAACGCACCTTTTTGAATAAACAATGCATAACATTACGACTATTATTGCGTTCTTGTTATACATATATGTGTTCATTAATGACGCCTTGCAACCGTACACTTTGGTACGGCCAATACACCAGGGGTTTATGTACCCCACAATATGGTGTGAAAAGTCCGAACACTTTCACAAGTGCAGCACCCCGAACTTATAGCATTATATGCATCATCTCCGAATCATGTCTTTGGTCAAATGTTGGGTTTGCCCGGCTCCTATGTTTTGGTACCTTACGTTCCGCTCTATCGGCTAAGGTAGCGCTAGGAGAACTACTGCGATTGTGCCCCGGTTCTGCTGGGCTAAGCACCTCGGTAGAGAAAGCTAAAACTGACTGTCATGATAAGGCGAGAGACTGGTCGCTGTTCGGCGAGGTTTTCGAGTCCCTAAAGACTTATGCCGCTTAGAGCGAGGGGCCGGCCCTGTCCGGCTTAAAGGCGTGTATCGCGCCCCGAATTCGGCCTTCCGAATACCAGGGGCTTCGCCGAAATTTAAAATTATAGAATTCTATGGCTAAGTGAGAGTGATAAAGCATTATTAGTCCGGTTGCCTTGTTCGTTGTGCTGAGCACCTCCCTAGAAGGACCCAAACATGGGAACAAGAGTGCTCAGGTTTATCCCGAACACCCCAGCACTCGTGGCATGGAGGCAGAAGCCGAGGACTAGCCATCTCTCAGATTGGAGAAACAGCCAAACAGAAGGTAATATTTTAAATTCACACAAGTGTTGCATAGCGCATATGAAACAAGTTTTCATCATACAGGATCACACGAGCAAGTTTACTCAAATATTACATCCTTTGAACATTCGTCCGCTACAAGATGGGCACCCTTCAGGACACCCTCATAATAAATTTTGGGGGTGCGATGCTCCTTGCCCTGTGGCGGCCCTTCCTTGATCAGCTTCACAGCGTCTAGCTTGGCCCACTGCACCTTCACATGGGCGAAAGCCCGGCGTGCACCTTCGATGCAGATGGACCGCTTGACGACCTCCAGCCATGGGCAGGCATCCACAAGCCGCCTCACCAGGCCGAAGTAGCTGTTCGGAAGGGCGTCGCCAGGCCACAGCCGGACTATAAGGCCCTTCATGGCCTGTTCGGCCGCCTTGTGCAGCTCGACCAGCTGCTTTAGCTGGACGCTCAGAGGCATCGAGTGTTCGGTCCCAGTATACTGAGACCAGAACATCTTCTCCGTTGAGCTTCCCTGCTCGACCTGGTACAACTGTGCGGCATCCGACACGCTGTGGGGCAAATCTGCGAATGCTCCTGGAGAGCTCCGAATTCGGGTAAGTAATCGGTATTTACTTTCACATGCTTGCTTTGCATATAGAATGCTTTACCCGCCACTATATTCCTCATCGCATCAATCTCCTAGAGGGCCTTCTGTGCTTTAGCCTCGGCACTCTTGGCACTTTCATGGGCGGAGGCAAGCTCAGACTCTCACGTCTTCGAGTCACGCTCCAACGCCTCATGCTTCGACACGAGAGCCTGGAGGACTTGCTGCACCTCGCCCACCCGTGCCTCTTGCTTTTCCCGCTCGTTGCGCTCCTTGGCCGCTTTATCTTCGACCTTGGACAACGCTTGCTTTAGGGTCGCCACTTCGGTCGTGGCCCCTGGCAAATATACAATGATCTTGTCATTTTGCAATCGCATCTTCTTTTATTTATACATATCTATAGACAGGGTATTACTTACCCTTGTTCTCCTCGAGCTGCCTCTTGGCAAGGCCGAGCTCTTTCTTGGACCCCTCGAGGTCCTGCTTCAGTGTGGCGACCTCCGCAGTCAGTACGGCTGAGGCCAGCAGCGAAGCCTGCATACGCATATTGACATACTTACATTAGACTCCTGCGATATTATTTGATCCTCTGTTCGGCTTTTCTTTGTGAACACCGAACAGAGCATCAGGGGCTACTGTCTATGCGGTAATATTTTTCCTATATTTTAAACACTTACCTCAAAGACTGTTAGAAGGCTGGCATAGGCGTCAGTCAGTCCGCTCTTGGCGGACTGAACCTTCTGGACCACCGCACTCATAATAGCACGGTGCTCCTCGTCGATGGAAGCACTGCGAAGCGTTTCCAGCAAATTGTCCGGCGCCTCTGGATGGACAGAGGTCACCGGCACAGGCGTCTTGCCCCTCTTGGAAGGAGGCCGCCTGCCCGAGTCCGGAACCACTGGAGGATCCGGCGCGGTGTTCGGCTGAGGGCCGAACTCGGGGCCTTCAGGGGCCTTGTCCCCTCTGCTCCCGGAGTCCGGAAGTTTGCCTTGAGGCGCCTACGGGACCGTCTCCCCTCGACCCAGTGCCTCTCGAGAGAATACCTCTGCGTCGTCCGCAAGGCAAGGGGAGGTGGCGATCGGAAGTGGATCGCTATCCATATCCGATGAGCCCAGGGAACCGTCCGATGATACATCGATACTGGCTCGTGGCGGCCTGCATAATCATATTTAGCGTTAGGGAAAGCGGTGCAACAAAGGAATTCTATGAGTTACTCTGGTATCCGAATACTTACGATCTCCCCAGGGGCTTGGCCCTGTGCAACCACTCGTCTTCGCCTTCGTCGGCGGCGGTGGAACTGTCTGGAAGGAGAGTCCATCCCTTCTTGGACCCTTCGGCCCCCCAGTTGGGGCGGCCTTCCTTTTCTTATTTCCCCCAACTGGAGGGGGAGCATCTTCTTCTTCTTCCTCGTCTTCGGGGGAGGAGTGCGCTGCAGAGTCATCGGACGGTGAGTCCGACGATGCCTGGCGTCGGGAACTCTTTCGGGTTCCCTTGGCCTTCTTGGTCTTCTCCGGCACCTTGTAAGGAGTCGGAGTCAGCATCTCCGTCAGGAGAGCGCCCGCAGTGTCTTTGGGCAAAGGGGCCGGACAATTAATCTACCCTGATGTCTCCACCCAGTCCTGTCAAAGGCATGGATATTAGACCCCACACATGATTAAGCTAGGGGAAATAAACGTCCTACGGGACGTATTGAACTCACCGAACGCGCTAGGCACTTTGCGCTTAGCCCACGGTCCTCGGCGAGAGAAGGAGGGACCTCGGCGCCCTTGAACAACACCTTCCAGACGTCCTTGTGCGTTGTATCGAAGAGCTCGCTCAAAGTCTGGTGCTGGGCCGGGTCGAACTCCCACAAGTTAAAATCCCGTTGTTGACACGGGAGGATCCGGCGGATGAGCATAACCTCGACTATGTTGACAAGCTTGAGCTTCTTGCTTGCCATACTCCGGATACATTTCTGGAGTCCATCCAGCTCCACCGATGAACCCCATGACAAGCCCTTCTCTTTCCAGGAAGTGAGCCGTGTAGGGAATCCGGATCGAAACTCGAGGGACGCCGCCCATTTGGCGTCGCGCGGCTCGGTGATGTAGAACCACGCCGATTGCCATCCCTTATGGTCTCCACAAAGGAGCCTTCAAGCCATATAACGTTGGGCATCTTGCCCACCATGGCTCCGCCGCATTCTGCTTGTTGGCCTCCCACCACCTTCGGCTTGATATTGAAGGTCTTTAACCACAGGCTGAAGTGGGGCCGGATGCGGAGGAAAGCCTCACACACGACGATGAACGCCGAAATGTTGAGGATGAAGTTCGGGGCCAGATCATGGAAGTCCAGCCCGTAGTAGAACATGAGACCACTGATGAATGGATGGAGGGGAAACCCCAGTCCGTGGAGGAAGTGGTGGAGGAAAACTACCCTCTCGTGAGGTTCCGGGGTAGGGACAATCTACCCCGCAGCGGGCAGCCGATGCGCGATATTCGCGGCTAAGTATCCAGCTCCGTGCAGCTTCTTGATATGTCCCTCCGTAACAGAGGAAGCAATCCATTTGCCTCCCACTCCGGACATGTTTGGAGAAGGTTGAGGGAAGGGATGTGGACTTGGGTGTTGGAGCTTGAGTGCGCGAAAATGGATGAGCAAAGGAGGAAGAAGGCGTGGATGGAAAGGTGAATCCTTATCCCTTTATATGGGCGGACAAAACTAAGCGTCCCCACTAGCCTGGTAAAACTCGCTTATCCCCGAAGTGCCGTAATCGATGGCGCGGTTGGGTTACCCACACCCGTATTGATGAGAATCCCGTGATAAGGGGACACGATCTCTGCTTTGACAAGACGTGTCAAAAAACTGCCTCGCGTTATGTGTGGGGCTTGTTAAAGGAAACGGTTCGAATAATCACCGGGCTGTGACATAATGTCATGTTGCCAAAACAAGTCAGCAAATTGGATTTTTGGAAATATTATTCTCTCTACGGTGGTATGTGGAACTTATTTTTGCAGGGTCGGACACTATCCTTATATTCAAATTCTTTCGTGGTATATTCGGAGGAGGAACCCGCCTTGCAATGCCGAAGACAATACTGCGCGTCGGACTCATCGTCATTGAAAGCCTGGTTCAGGGGCTACTGTGGGAGTCCTGGATTAGGGGGTCTTCGGACAGCCGGACTATCTCCATTGGCCGTACTGTTAGACTATGAAGATACAGGATTGAAGACTTCGTCTCGTGTCTGGATGGGACTCTACTTGGCGTGGAAGGCAAGCTAGGAAATATGGATATGTGTATGTCCTCCTTTGTAACCAACCTTGTGTAACCCTAACCTCTCCGGTGTCTATATAAACCGGAGGGTTTTAGTCCGTAGGACAACATACAATCATACCATAGGCTAGCTTCTAGGGTTTAGCCTCTCTGATCTCGTGGTAGATCTACTCTTGTACTACCGATATCATCAATATTAATCAAGCATGACGTAGGGTTTTACCTCCATCAAGAGGGCCCGAACTTGGGTAAAACATTGTGTCCCCTGCCTCCTGTTACCATCCGCCTTAGACGCATAGTTCGGGACCCCCTACCCGAGATCCACCGGTTTTGACACCAACAGCGGTTGTTCTACTAAAGGGGCCCACAACAAAAGAAGGCGCTTGGTACTATCGGGCATAGTCATAACGGCGGTCTTACCACCTCTAGAAAAAACGAAAATTGGCCAGATCAAACGTGATTCTTCATTGATTCGGCCCCGCTTGTTCCCATGACTTTCTTGGATGCCAAGGAGGTATTGGGATTGGATTTGACTCATCTAGAGGCCTTGGATCAAAGTGGATGAGCTACATCAATGGAGGAGACCCGAGGAGGCCTCCTATATAAACACCTCCAACCCTAGCCGCCGGGAATCATCTTCATCAAGTCACATATGCTCCACCACGTGTCACCACACCTCCATTGTTGCAACTCCACCATAGAGGAAGGGCCAAGACAAGGAAGAAGAAGGAAGGAGACTTTGCCAACATCTGCCACCGGCCAAAGGGCAGTTCCATCTCCATCAACGCCTCCACGCTTCCCCTCTTCCCAAAAGTCATGTTGTCTTGTAACTTGTCTCTACCCTCTTATGTTATTGAGTAATTACTAGTTCTCGGGGAATAAAGATGAACTCTAGTCGTATTTGCGGTGAACGATGATGTGAGATATAAAATCCTCTTCTGCATGTTTATGCTAATATTCTTCGTGATGTTGGGTGAAGTGCACCATCCAACATTTGCCTATTTGGACACAATGATATTACTATTCGGATGAATCTGGGAGAGGAGGTTCATGGTGACAGAAGCTACCCCCTCCTTCAAACCACGCTAAAATCCGTGTGATGGTTGAAAGTGGAGGTAAAGAGGTGACAGTGATACCTCCCTTCCTTCTCTAATCTTTGATAGGGGAATAACGAAGACCACCCATTGGCCCATCCACGAGGAGACCCTTAATCATCATTCTATAACATGCGTGTGAAGGAACGGTGGTGGCGTGTGTGATACGAGAGACTACATGTAGCATCGTATATTGTACCAGGCTCCCCCCATGAAGAGAAAGATCAAGAGTGGCTTAAGTATACAAACCAGAACTATGTCTATGCATATGTTACGTAGATCGTACCAGTAGTAAGGACTATAAACCCCCTGAGATCTCTCGATTACTCAAGCATCGTGATACGTCTCCAATGTATCTATAATTTTTGATTGTCCCATGCTATTATATTATCCATCTTGGATGTTTTATATGCATTAATATGCTATTTTATATTATTTTTGGGACTAATCTATTAACCTAGAGCCTAGTGCTAGTTTCTATTTTTTCCTTGTTTTTGAGTTTTACAGAAAAGGAATATCAAACGGAGCCCAAATGAGCTAAAAAATTACGGTGATTTTTTATGGATCAGAAGAAGCCCCCAAAGCAAAAGAGTTAGGCCAGAAGAGTCCCGAGCCAACGACAAGGGTGGAGGGTGCCCCCACCCCCCTAGGGTGCGCCCCTGCCTTGTCGCTGACTCGTGGACCCCCCTAACTTGAAACTGACGCCAAAAATTCCTATAAATTCAGAAACCCCCAGAAAGAAACCTAGATTAGGAGTTCTGCCGCCGCAAGCCCCTATAGCCACGAAAAACCAATTAGGAGCCTGTTCCGGTACCCTGCCGGAGGGGGAAACCATCACTAGTGGCAATCTTCATCATCTTGACGGTCTCCATGACGAGAAGGGAGTAGTTCATCCTCGGGGCTGAGGGTATGTACCAGTAGCTATGTGTTTGATCTCTCTCTCTCTCTCGTGTTCTTGATATGGCACGATCTTGATGTGTCGCGAGCTTTGTTACTATAGTTGAATCATATGGTGTTTCTCCCCCTCTATATTCTTGTGATGAATTGAGTTTTACCTTTAAGGTTTCACTATTATCGGATTGAAGACTATTATGGATTTGAGAACACCTGATGTATGTCTTGCGTGGGATACCCGTGGTGACAATGGGGTATTCTATTGATTCACTTGATGTATGTTTTGGCACTCAACCCGCGGATTCCCGAGGTGACATTGGGGTAATCTATGCATAGGGGTTGATGCACGTTTTCGTCCTTGTTTCTCCGGTAGAGATCTTGGGGCACTCTTTGAGGTTATTTATGTTGGATCGAATATTATGAATCTGAAGTTGTTTGATGCATATGGTATAATTGACACACGGATACTTGTGGTGACATTGGAGTATCTAGGTGACATTAGGGTTGATTGATGTGTGTCATATGGTTTATTTTACTACGAACTCTAGGGCTGTTTGTGACACTTATAGGAATAACTTAATGGATTGATCGGAAAGAATAACTTTGAGGTGGTTTCGTACCCTACAAGCAATTTCATCTTATGTTCTCCGCTTTAGGAACTTTGGAGTGACTTTTGTCGCATGTTGAGGGATTTCCATATGATTTAATTATGTTATCATTGTTGAGAGAACTTGCACTTGTGAAAGTATGAACCCTAGGCCTTGTTCCCAAGCATTGCAATACCGTTTTTGCTCAGTTTTGTTACTAGTTGCCTTGCTATTTTTATATTTTCAGGTAACAAAAACCTATATCTACCATACATATTACGCTTGTATCACCACCTCTTCGTCGAACTAGTGCACCTATACAATTTACCATTGTATTGGGTGTGTTGGGGACACAAGCGACTCTTTGTTATTTGGTTGCAGGGTTGTTTGAGAGATACCATCTTCATCCTACGCCTCTCACAGATTGATAAACCTTAGGCCATCCACTTGATAGAAATTTGCTACTGTCCTACAAAACTCTGCGCTTGGAGGCCCAACACGAGTCTACAATAAGAAGGTTACGTAGTAGACATCAAGCTCTTTTCTGGCGCCGTTGCCGGGGAGGTGAGTGCTTGAAGATATATCTTTAGATCTTGTATTTGAATCTTTTAGTTTCTTGTTTTATCACTAGTTTAGTCTATAAAATAAAACTATAAAAAATGGAATTGAGGTTGCCTCATATGCTTCATCTTTCTAATATCTTTCGTGAAAATGATGGAAAGGAAAACTGTGCTCAAGTGTTAGAAGAAGAAGTCTATATAATGTTTGGCACTAAATATTTTAATGATGAGCATGATTGCAATGTTGTTAGTAGGAATTCTTTGAATATCCATGATGCTAATGATATGCAAAGCCATAAGCTTGGGGATGCTATGTTTGATGAAGATGATATTTTTTGTCCCCCAAGTTTTGATGAGCAAATTTACTATGATGATAGCATGCCTCCTATTTATGATGATTATATTGATGAAAGTGAGTTTGGAAGAGTGTAAAATCTAGGTAATGATCCCACTATTTTGGAGGGTGTTGACTCTTATAATATTTATGGAAATGGATTTGGAGATGTCATGACTTTATTTAGTGATGAATCCACTATTTCGGAAGAGGTTCCAATTGATTATGAGAACAAAGTTGCTATCTATGATGATTATTGTGATGACATGTGAAAGGATCAATGTGGTTGACTAGAGGGGGGGTGAATAGGCAACTACCAATTTTTACTTTACTTTACCAAATTAAACTTTGCATCAAAGTAGGTTGTCTAGATGTGCAACTAGGTGAGCAACCTATATGATGCAATAACAACAAGCATACAAGCAAGCAAGAGAAGTAACACTAAAGAGATTGCACAAGTAAAGGTAAGAGATAACCAAGAGTGGATCCGGTGAAGACGAGGATGTGTTACCGAAGTTCCTTCCTTTTGAGGGGAAGTACGTCTCCGTTAGAGCGGTGTGGAGGCACAATGCTCCCCAAGAAGCCACTAGGGCCACCGTATTCTCCTCACGCCCTCACACAATGCGAGATGCCGTGATTCCACTATTGGTGCCCTTGAAGGCGGCAACCGAACCTTTACAAACAAGGTTGGCGCAATCTCCACAACTTAATCGGAGGTTCCCAACAAAACCACGAAGCTTCACCATAATGGACTATGGCTCCGTGGTGACCTCAACTGTCTAGGGTGCTCAAACACCCAAGAGTAACAAGATCCGCTAGGGATGTGTGGGGGAATCAAAAATCCCTTGGTAGAAGTGTAGACCGGGGCCTTCTCAACCACTCCGGAGCAAATCAACAAGTTTGATTGGCTAGAGAGATAGATCGGGCGAAAATGGAGCTTGGAGCATTTAATGGAGCTTGAGCAATAAATGGAGCTTGAGGGGGGAAGAGATGGGTCAAAGGGAAGAAGGGGACCCCTTTTCATAGTGGGGGCAACAATCCAACCGTTGCCCCTCACCATCTAGCCCCGCACAGGGCGGTACTACCGCTAAGAGGGGGCGGTACTACCGCTAGGTCAGCGGTACTGCCGCATCAATCAGCGACACTGCCGCGCAGAGGAGACTAGTAGGGAATAGGACCCAACGCGGTACTACCGCGGTGGTAGGGACGGTACTACCGCTCCTGAAACGGTACTACCGCCTCTACAACCGCAACTAGTGCCGCAAAACCCGACACGAGAAAAAGACCCCTCGAGTCGAGGCGGTAGGAGCCAGACAGCCCAGCGGTACTACGACAGCTGGGTCATGGGCGGTACTACCACTGTGGAGCGGAACTGCCGCTTGTGACCCTTCGGCCATACTACCGCTTGTAGTGCGGTACTACCGCTGGGACACTGAAGAGAGAGAGAATCTCTCCAAAGAGGCTGAGGATGAGGCGGTGGTGCCAGGCACCCCAGCGGTACTACTGCTGTGGAGTCACGGGCGGTACTACCACTGTGGAGTGGTACTGCCGCTAGTGGCTCCTCAGCGGTACTACGGCTGGGTTGCGCGGTACTACCGCTGGGATCCAGACAGGACAAAGAAAAGCGGAGAGATCTCTTCAATGGAATGGACAAGCTCAGAGGGAGAGAAGCTGATGTGTACGTGTTGATTCCACCCTTGCAATACCCCAGCAAACCCCCTCTTGATAGTACGGTGCCCTCTACGCAACTAGTCCACCGAGAGAGAAAAGAAAGAGCTACACTGTCTTGAAAGACACTCTGAAGGGAAGAAAATGTCTCGTGCTAGGGGTGAATCTGTTAACTATTCAAAGCACAAGATTAGTCCGCAAACATGTTGTCATCAGTCACCAAAACTACCTTGAGAGAGATATGCCGTAACAATCTCCCCTTTTTTGGTGGATTGATGACAACTAGGGATTTGCGCAAGGAAAAGAAATAAATGTAAGAAAACTAAGAACTACAAAATATAGACGGGCTCCCCCAGAATGTGTGCACCTAGTTAGAGGAGCATTCGGAAAGCAAGACACACACATCCGGATCAACACTCCCACTATATTTTATAGTCCAACAATTCTAAGCACAATATATATGAGAGAAGAGTATAAAACAGGACAAGCATGCAACTCATAATAAACTACAGTACTGAATAGATATAAGTAATAAGGTAGCGATAGGGAGCATATGTCTCACACCATATGTCTAGAACTTAGGTCTCACAGGCACCAAACCAAACCAAACAAAGACACTGAGAGAACACACAAGAAAACACAAGACGACACACACACTCAAATCACGGCAACAACACAAATCCCTACACTCTCTCCCCCTTTGGCAGCGAGACACCAAAAAGGGCAAAGAGTGACGCTACGACTCCAGGTGATGGGAAGATGAGGATCTCGAACATCACATCTCAGCGTGATCGTCTGCATCTTCATCGTGAGTCGAAAACTGATCGGCATCGGAGTCGGTACAAGGGCAATGCTGATGAATCCATTCCTCCTCTTCAGTGATCTGACCCTCAGAACCACTGGCAACTGTCGCTCCCATCTGACGCATGAGCTCCTTGTGGCGCATCCTGGCATGCTTCTCCGCCACATGAGTCATGTACTGACCATGAGACTCCATGCAAAAAAGCTTCTTCATCTTGCGTTTAAGCTTCTGTGCCCACAACGGTTCTGTACTAGAGGGCCCAAAGTCCTTCTCGTGATCATCAGTGGCAGCCCCACCCTCGGTCCCCATGGCAGCAGCAACAGCAGACAGACCCCCTGTTTGAGGCGCTGGGGTGACCCAATTGTCCTTCTTTCTCAGACGCTTGATCTCATGAGAAACCAAGTCTCCAGTTTCTAGCAACACTCTGGGATAGATCTGTGCCTAGGCCCTCTCAATGAGCCTCATGATGAATGGACCATACATCGGGCACTTGCGCTCAGACACGGCAGAGAGAAGTTCAGACCACATGACATGAGAAATATCCAGGCTCTCTCCAGTGTTTGCTTCCTTCTCATGCTGACAGAACAGAAGCATGTCCACGAGATAAGAGTGGACCATATCCAGATTCTTGATGTGAGGAAAGAGAGTCTCACGGAAGATATGATGAAGAATGTCCAGATACGGAGACAACTGATAGGTTTTCTTCTCAGTCACTGGGTGAACTTTCACAGTGCAGTAGGGCCAAAGGGCTTGCTTGTGGGTGGACGTACCATTGCGGTGAGGGCGGAAACCGACTGGAGTCTCAAGCCCATGATCCACCACATCAAGTAACTCCATGAAAGCCTTCCACTTGACGGAAAGCAGCTTGCCATTGGTCATCCATGTCAGAGTTCTGTCGACATCTATCCCAAGATGAACGGTGGCAAAGAATTGAGCCACCAAATCTGCATCGAAATCCTTGTTGAATTGCATGATCCTGAGAATGTTCAGCTGAGTGCACATCTGAAGGGCTTCGCCAAAGTACTCCGGGTCCTTCTCCATAGCATCAGTGTCAATGGAGCGAACATCAACAAAGAGATTCTTCTTGGCCTTGATCACATCAAAATAGATGGCAAACTGAAAACGGTTCCAGAACGGGCGGTTGACCAAAGTGGGTTCTTGGTCCACCTCATAGGGATTGCGGCGACGCTTTTCCCAAAACTCCTTGTTGGTCATTTGCTTTATTATACTAACGGAGTTACGAGTTTTCTGTTGAGTTTTGTGTTGTGAAGTTTTCAAGTTTTGGGTGAAGTTTTGATGGACTAAGGAATAAGGAGTCGCAAGAGCCTAAGATTGGGGATGCCCAAGGCACCCCAAGGCAATATTCAAGGACAGCCAAGCATCGAAGCTTGGGGATGCCCCGAATGGCATCCCCTCTTTCGTCTTCGTTCATCGGTAACCTTACTTGGAGCTATATTTTTATTCACCACATGATATATGTTTTGCTTGGAGCATCATTTTATTTTATTAGGATTTACTTTATGTTATTTAGATTAGTCTTTTGCATCTTTTAGTTCAATAAAAAGGTCAAGTATAGCCTTTACCATGCTTATTTTGCAAGTTTATATGTTGTTGTTTTAAAAACAGAAAGTTTTCTATCATTGTTTGAATATTTGTGAATAGTAAGAACATGATAAAATCTTGAAATTATTACACAATGAGCAACAACAATTTTTCTACATTGTGGTAATTTTTCAGAATTTTTGGAGTTAGGTAAGTATGATTCCTCTAGCATTCTTTACAGACTGTTTTGTTTAGACAGATTGCTGTTATGTTTGCATTGTTTGCATATGTTTGCTTGTTTAATGATTATATTTGATGATAGGAGTATTAAATATGCAGAGGCATTTAGTGTGAAATGTTAAATAATAATTTTAGTTATTTGCTACAGTAGATAATGATAAGGTTTATGCATTGATTTATACTAACTTATTTCATGGGTTCTTGTTGAGTCTTGTGGTGATGAAGTTTTTAAGATTTAGGGAAACGCAATATGAAAGGAATTAAGGAGACACAAAAGCCAAGCTTGTGGATTCCCAAGGCATCCCAAGTTAATATTTCAAGAAGTATCAAGCATCTAAGCTTGGGGATGCCCCGGTTGACATCCCACCTTTCTTCTTCAACAACTATCGGTCAGTTTTGGTTGAGCCTAAGTTTTTGCTTCTTCACATGCTATGTGCTATCCTTGCAATGCCATTTTTTGTTTTGATTGCTGTTTGAATAAAATATTAAGATCTAAAATTCTTAAATGTTAGAGAGTCTTCCCATAGTTATAAGATTATTTGACTACTCATTGATCTTCACTTATATCTTTTGGAGTAGTTTGTCATTTGCTCTAGTGCTTCACTTATATATTTTTAGAGCACGACGGTAGTTTTATTTTATAGAAATTCTTGAACTCTCATGCTTCACTTATATTATTTTGAGAGTCTCTAAACAACATGGTAATTTCCTTTGGTTATAAATTTAGTCCTAATATGATAGACATCCAAGATGGATATAATAAAAACTTCCATATAAAGTGCATTGAATACTATGAGAAGTTTGATTCCTTATGATTGTTTCGAGATATAAAGATGGTGATATTAGAGTAATGCTAGTGAGTAATTGTGGATTGTAGAAATACTTGTGTTAAAGTTTGTGATCCCGTAGCATGCACGTATGGTGAACCGTTATGTGATGAAGTCGGAGCATGATTTATTTATTTATTGTCTTCCTTATGAGTGGAGGTCGGGGATGAGTGATGGTCTTTTCCTACCAATCTATCCCCCTAAGAGCATGCGTGTAGTATTTCTTTTCGATAACTAATAGATTTTTGCAATAAGTATGTAAGTTCTTTATGACTAATGTTGAGTCCATGGATTATACGCACTCTCACCCTTCCACCGTTGCTAGCGTCTCTAGTACCGCGCAACTTTCGCCGGTACCATACACCCATCATATACCTTCCTCAAAACAGCCACCATACCTACCTATTATGGCATTTTCATAGACATTCCGAGATATATTGCCATGCAAATTTCCACCGTTCTGTTTATTACGACGCGCTTCATCATTGTCATATTGCTTCGCATGATCATGTAGTTGACATCGTATTTGTGGCAAAGCCACCGTTCATATTTCTTTCATATATGTGAAGGAAATATGCCCTAGAGGCAATAATAAAGTTCTTATTTATATTTCCTTATATCATGATAAATGTTTATTATTCATGCTAGAATTGTATTAACCGGAAACTTAGTACATGTGTGAATACATAGACAAACAGAGTGTCACTAGTTTGCCTCTACTTGACTAGCTCGTTGAATCAATGATGGTTATGTTTCCTAACCATAGACATGAGTTGTCATTTGATTAACGGAATCACATCATTAGAGAATGATGTGATTGACTCGACCCATTCCGTTAGCTTAGCATGATGATCGTTTAGTTTGTTGCTATTGCTTTCTTCATGACTTATACATGTTCCTATGACTACAAGATTATGCAACTCCCGAGTACCGGAGGAACACTTTGTGTGCTACCAAACATCACAACATAATTGGGTGATTATAAAGGTGCTCTACAGGTGTCTCCAATGGTACTTGTTGAGTTGGCATAGATCGAGATTAGGATTTGTCACTCCGATTGTCGGAGAGGTATCTCTGGGCCCTCTCGGTAATGCACATACCTATAAGCCTTGCAAGCATTGTGACTAATGAGTTAGTTGCGGGATGATGCATTACGGAACGAGTAAAGAGACTTGCCGGTAACGAGATTGAACTAGGTATAAGGATACCGACGATCGAATCTCAGGCAAGTAACATACCGATGACAAAGGGAACAACATATGTTGTTATGCGGTTTGATCGATAAAGATCTTCATAGAATATGTAGGAACCAATATGAGCATCCAGGTTCCGCTATTGGTTATTGACCAGAGACGAGTCTCGGTCATGTCTACATAGTTCTCAAACCCATAGGGTCCGCACGCTTAAAGTTCGGTGATGATCGGTAATATGAGTTTATGTGTTTTGATTTACCGAAGGTAGTTCGAAGTACCGGATATGATCACGGACATGACGAGGAGTCTCGAAATGGTCGAGACATAAAGATCGATATATTGGAAGCCTATATTTGGACATTGGAATAGTTCCGGGTGAAATCGGGATTTTACCGGAGTACCGGGAGGTTACCGGAACCCCCCAGTAAATGTATGGGCCTTATTGGGCGATGGTGGAGAGATAGAGAGAGGAGACCATGGCAGGCCATGTGCCCCCTCTCCCTCTGGTCCGAATTGGACTAGGAGGGGGGCGGCGCCCCCCTTTCCTTCCTCCATCTCTCCCCCTTCCTTCTCTCCTGGTCCAACTAGGGAAGGGGGGGGGAATCCTACTCCCGGTGGGAGTAGGACTCCTCTTGGCGCGCCCTGCTAGGGCCGGTCGGCCTCCCCCTTGCTCCTTCATATACGGGGGCAGGGGGCACCCCAAGACACGAAGTTGATCAAGTGATCTTTTAGCCGTGTGCGGTGCCCCCCTCTACCATAATCCACCTCGGTCATATCGTAGCGGTGCTTAGGCGAAGCCCTGCGTCGGTAGCATCATCATCACCGTCATCACGCCGTCGTGCTGACAGAACTCTCCCTCGAAGCTCTGTTGGATCGGAGTTCGTGGGACATCACCAAGTTAAACGTGTGCTGAACTCGGAGGTGCCGTACGTTCGGTACTTGGATCGGTCGGATCATGAAGACGTACGACTACATCAAACGCGTACTCATAACGCTTCCGCTTACGGTCTACGAGGGTACGTGGACAAAACTCTCCCCTCTCGTTGCTATGCATCACCATGATCTTGCATGTGCGTAGGATTTTTTTTGAAATTACTACGTTCCCCAACAGTGGCATCCGAGGCAGGTTTATGTGTAGATGTCATATGCACGGGTAGAACACAAAGGAGTTGTGGGCGTGGGTATATACATATTGCTTGCCATCACTAGTTGATTCTTGATTCAGCGACATTGTTGGATGAAGCGGCCCAGACCGACTTTACGCGTACGCTTATGCGAGACTGGTTCTACCGACGTGCTTCGCACACAGGTGGCTAGTGGGTGTCTGTTTCTCCAGCTTTAGTTGAATCGGATTCAATGAACATGGTTCTTTCTAAAGATCAAAAATCAATCACTATACCACGTTGTGGTTTTTGACGCGTAGGTAAGAACGGTTCTTGCTCAGCCCGTAGTAGCCACGTAAAACTTGCAACAACAATGTAGAGGACGTCTAACTTGTTTTTGTAGGGCATGTTGTGATGTGATATGGTCAAGACATGATGCTAAATTTTATTGTATGAGATGATCATGTTTTGTAACACAGTTATCAGCAACTGGCAGAAGCCATATGGTTGTCGCTTTATTGCATGAAATGCAATCGCCATGTAATTGCTTTACTTTATCACTAAGCGGTATGCGATAGTCGTGGAGGAAATAGTTGGCGTGACGACAACGATGCTTCGATGGAGATCAAGGTGTCAAGCCGGTGACGATGGTGATCATGACGGTACTTTGGAGATGGAGATCACAGGCACAAGATGATGATGGCCATATCATATCACTTATATTGATTGCATGTGATGCTTATCCTTTATGCATCTTATTTTGCTTAGATCGACGATAGCATTATAAGATGATCTCTCACTAAATTTCAAGGTATAAGTGTTCTCCCTAAGTATGCACCGTTGCGAAAGTTCGTCGTGCCGAGACACCACGTGATGATCGGGTGTGATAAGCTCTACGTTCACATACAACGGGTGCAAGCTAGTTTTGCACACGCAGAATACTCGGGTTAAACTTGACGAGCCTAGCATATGCAGATATGGCCTCGGAACACTGAGACTGAAAGGTCGAGCATGAATCATATAGTAGATATGATCAACATAGTGATGTTCACCATTGAAAACTATCCATCTCACGTGATGATCGGACATGGTTTAGTTGATATGGATCACGTGATCACTTAGATGATTAGAGGGATGTCTGCCTAAGTGGGAGTTCTTAAGTAATATGATTAATTGAACTTTAATTTATCATGAACTTAGTACATGATAGTATTTTGCATGTCTATGTTGTTGTAGATAGATGGCCCATGCTGTTGTTCCGTAGAATTTTAATGCGTTCCTTGAGAAAGCAAAGTTGAAAGATGATGGTAGCAATTACACGGACTGGGTCCGTAACTTGAGGATTATCCTCATTGCTGCACAGAAGAATTACGTCCTGGAAGCACCGCTAGGTGCCAAACCTGCTGCATGAGCAACGCTAGATGTTATAAACGTCTGGCAGAGCGAAGCTGATGACTACTCGATAGTTCAGTGTGCCATGCTTTACGGCTCAAAACCGGGACTTCAATGACGTTTTGAATGTCATGGAGCATATGAGATGTTCCAAGAGTTGAAGTTAATATTTCAAGCAAATGCCCGGACTGAGAGATATGAAGTCTCCAATAAGTTCTACAGCTGCAAGATGGAAGATAATAGTTCTGTCAGTGAACATATACTCAGAATGTCTGGGTACCACAACCACTTGACTCAACTGGGAGTTAATCTTCCTGTTGATAGTTTCATTGACAGAGTTCTTAAATCACTGCCACCAAGCTACAAGAGCTTCGTGATGAACTATAATATGCAAGGGATGGATAAGACGGTTCCCGAGCTCTTCACAATGCTAAAGGCTGCGGAGGTAGAAATCAAGAAGGAGCATCAAGTGTTGATGGTCAACAAGATCACCAGTTTCAAGAAAAAGGGTAAAGGGAAGAAGGGGAACTTCAAGAAGAACGGCAAGCAAGTTGCTGCTCAAGTGAAGAAGCCCAAGTCTGGACCTAAGCCTGAGACTAAGTGCTTCTACTTCAAAGGGACTGGTCACTGGAAGCGGAACTGCCCCAAGTATTTGGCGGATAAGAAGGATGGCAAGGTGAACAAAGGTATATGTGATATACATACTATTGATGTGTACCTTACTAATGCTCGCAGTAGCACCTGGGTATTTGATACTGGTTTTTTTGCTAATATTGCAACTCGGAACAGGGACTAGCGATTAAGCAAAGATTGGCTAAAGACGAGGTGACGATGCGCGTGGGAAATGGTTCCAAAGTCGATGTGATCGCGGTCGGCACGCTACTTCTACATCTACCTTCGGGATTAATTTTAGACCTGAATAATTGTTATTTGGTGCCACGTTGTGCATGAACATTATATCTAGATCTTGTTTAATGCGAGATGGTTATTCATTTAAAATCTGAGAATAATGGTTGTTCTATTTATATGAGTAATATCTTTTATGGTCATGCACCCTTGAAGAGTGGTCTATTTTTGATGAATCTTGATAGTTGTGATCACATATTCATAATATTGAAGCTAAAAGATGCAGAGTTGATAATGATAGTGCAACTTATTTGTGGCACTGCTGTTTAGGTCATATCGGTGTAAAGCGCATGAAGAAACTCCATTCTGATGGACTTTTGGAGTCACTTGATTATGAATCACTTGGTACTTGCGAACCATGCCTCATGGGCAAGATGACTAAAACGCCGTTCTCCGGAAGTATGGAGCGAGCAACAGATTTGTTGGAAATCATACATACTGATGTGTGTGGTCCGATGAATATTGAGGCTCGCAGCGGGTATCGTTATTTTCTCACCTTCACAGATGATTTGAGCAGATATGGGTATATCTACTTAATGAAACATAAGTCTGAAACATTTGAAAAGTTCAAAGAATTTCAGAGTGAAGTGGAAAATCATCGTAACAAGAAAATAAAGTTTCTATGATCTGATCGTGGAGGAGAATATTTGAGTTACGAGTTTGGTCTTCATTTGAAACAATGCGGAATAGTTTCACAACTCACGCCACCCGGAACACCATAGCGTAATGGTGTGTCCAAATGTTGTAATCGTACTTTACTAGATATGGTGCGATCTATGATGTCTCTTACCGATTTACCACTGTCATTTTGGGGTTATGCTTTAGAGACGGCTGCATTCATGTTAAATAGGGCACCATCTAAATCTGTTGAGATGACACCTTATGAAGTATGGTTTGGCAAGAAACCAAAGTTGTCGTTTCTTAAAGTTTGGGGCTGCGATGCTTATGTGAAAAAGCTTCAACCTGATAAGCTCGAACCCAAATCGGAGAAATGTGTCTTCATAGGATACCCAAAGGAGACTGTTTGGTACACCTTCTATCACAGATCCGGAGGCAAGGCATTCATTGCTAAGAATCGATCCTTTCTAGAGAAGGAGTTTCTCTCAAAAGAGGTGAGTGGGAGGAAAGTAGAACTTGATGAGGTAACTATACCTGCTCCCTTATTGGAAAGTAGTTCATCACAGAAATCTGTTCCTGTGACTCCTACACCAATTAGTGAGGAAGCTAATGATGAAGATCATGTAACTTCAGATCATGTTACTACCGAACCTCGTAGGTCAACCAAAGTAAGATCCACGCCAGAGTGGTACGGTAATCCTGTTCTGGAAGTCAGGTTACTTGACCATGACGAACCTACGAACTATGAGGAAGCGATGATGAGCCCAGATTCCTAAAAATGGCATGAGGCCATGAAATCTGAGATGGGATCCATGTATGAGAACAAAGTGTGGACTTTGGTTGACTTGCCCGATGATCGGCAAGCCATCGAGAATAAATGGATCTTCAAGAAGAAGACTGACGCTGGCGGTAATGTTACTGTCTACAAAGCTCGACTTGTTGCGAAAGGTTTTCGACAAGTTCAAGGAGTTGGCTACAGTGAGACTTTTTCACCCGTAGCGATGCTTAATTCCGTCCGAATCATGTTAGCAATTGCCGCATTTTATGATTATGAAATTTGGCAAATGGATGTAAAGACTGCATTCCTAAATGGATTTCTGGAAGAAGAGTTGTATATGATGCAACCCGAAGGTTTTATCGATCCAAAGGGAGCTAACAAAGTGTGCAAGCTCCAGCGATCCATCTATGGACTGGTGCAAGCATCTCGGAGTTGGAATAAACGTTTTGATAGTCTGATCAAAGCATATGGTTTTATACAGACTTTTGGAGAAGCATGTATTTACAAGAAAGTGAGTGGGAGCTCTGTAGCATTTCTAATATTATATGTGGATGGCATATTGTGACTGGAAATGGTATAGAATTTCTGGATAGCATAAAAGGATACTTGAATAAGAGTTTTTCAATGAAAGACCTCGGTGAAGCTGCTTATATATTGGGCATCAAGATCTATAGAGATAGATCAAGACACCTAATTGGACTTTCACAAAGCACATACCTTGATAAAGTTTTGAAGAAGTTCAAAATGGATCAATCAAAGAAAGGGTTCTTGCCTGTGTTACAAGGTGTGAAGTTGAGTCATACTCAATGCCCAACCACTGCAGAAGATAGAGAGAAAATGAAAGATGTTCCCTATGCTTCAGCCATAGGCTCTATCATGTATGCAATGCTGTGTACTAGACCTAATGTGTGCCTTGCTATTAGTTTAGCAGGGAGGTACCAAAGTAATCCAGGAGTGGATCACTGGACAGCGGTCAAGAACATCCTGAAATACCCGAAAAGGACTAATGATATGTTTCTCCTTTATGGAGGTGACAAAGAGCTCATCGTAAATGGTTACGTCGATGCAAGCTTTGACACTGATCCGGATGACTCTAAGTCACAAAACGGATACATGTTTTTATTGAACGGTGGAGCCGTCAGTTGGTGCAGTTCTAAGCAAAGCGTCGTGGCGGGATCTATGTGTGAAGCGGAGTAGATAGCTGCTTCGGAAGCAGCAAATGAAGGAGTCTGGATGAAGGAGTTCATATCCGATCTAGGTGTCATACCTAGTGCACCGGGTCCAATGAAAATCTTTTGTGACAATACTGGTGCAATTGCCTTGGCAAAGGAATCCAGATTTCACAAAAGAACCAATCACATCAACAGACGCTTCAATTCCATCCATGATCAAGTCACGGAGGGAGACATAGAGATTTGCAAGATACATACGGATCTGAATGTTGCAGACCCGTTGACTAAGACTCTCTCACGAGCAAAACATGATCAGCACCAAGACTCCATGGGTGTTAGAATCATTACTGTGTAATCTAGATTATTGACTCTAGTGCAAGTGGGAGACTGAATGAAATATGCCCTAGAGGCAATAATAAATTTGTTATTTATATTTCCTTGTATCATGATAAATGTTTATTATTCATGCTAGAATTATATTAACCGGAAACTTAGTACAGGTGTGAATACATAGACAAACAGAGTGTCACTAGTTTGCCTCTACTTGACTAGCTCGTTGAATCAATGATGGTTATGTTTCCTAACCATAGACATGAGTTGTCATTTGATTAACGGGATCACATCATTAGAGAATGATGTAATTGACTTGACCCATTCCGTTAGCTTAGCACGATGATCGTTTTGTTTGTTGCTATTGCTTTCTTCATGACTTATACATGTTCCTATGACTATGAGATTATGCAACTCCCGAGTACCGGAGGAACACTTTATGTGCTACCAAACGTCACAACGTAACTGGGTGATTATAAAGGTGCTCTACAGGTGTCTCCAATGGTACTTGTTGATTTGGCATAGATCAAGATTAGGATTTGTCACTTCGATTGTCGGAGAGGTATCTCTGGGTCCTCTCGGTAATGCACATCACTATAAGCCTTGCAAGCATTGTGACTAATGAGTTAGTTGCAGGATAATGCATTACGGAACGAGTAAAGAGACTTTCCGGTAACGATATTGAACTAGGTATAAGGATACCGACGATCGAATCTCGGGCAAGTAAGATACGGATGACAAAGGGAACAACGTATGTTGTTATGCGGTTTGACCGATAAAGATCTTCATAAAATATGTAGGAACCAATATGAGAATCCAGGTTCCGCTATTGGTTATTGACCGGCAACGAGTCTCAGCCATGTCTACATAGTTCTCGAACCCGTAGGGTCCACCCACTTAAAGTTTGGTGACGATCGGTAATATGAGTTTATGTGTTTTGATGTACCGAAGGTAGTTCTGAGTCCCGGATATAATCACGGACACGATGAGGAGTCTCAAAATAGTTGAGACATAAAGATCGATATATTGGAAGCCTATATTTGGACATCGGAATAGTTCCGGGTGAAATCGGGATTTTACCAGAGTACCGGGAGGTTACCGGAACCCCCCGGTAAATGTATGGGCCTTATTGGGCCATGGTGGAGAGAGAGAGAGGCGACCAGGGCAGGCCACGTGCCCCCTCTCCCTCTGGTCCGAATTGGACTAGGAGGGGGCGGCACCCCCTTTCCTTCCTCCATCTCTCCCCATTCCTTTTCTCCTGGTCCAACTAGGGAAGGGGGGGAATCCTACTCCTGGTAGGAGTAGGACTCCTCCTGGCGCGCCCTGCTAGGGCCGGCCGGCCTTCCCCTTGCTCCTTTATATACGGGGGCAGGGGGCACCCCAAGACATGAAGTTGATCAGTTGATCTTCTAGCCGTGTGTGGTGCCCCCCTCCAGCATAATCCACCTCGATAATATCGTAGCGGTGCTTAGGCGAAGCCTTGTGTCGGTAGCATCATCATCACCGTCATCACACCGTCATGTTGACGGAACTCTCCCTCGAAGCTCTGCTGGATCGGAGTTCGTGGGACATCACCAAGCTGAACGTGTGGTGAACTCGGAGGTGCCGTACATTCGGTACTTGAATCGGTCGGATCGTGAAGACGTACGACTACATCAACCGCGTACTCATAACGCTTCCGCTTATGGTCTACGAGGGTACGTGGATGAAACTCTCCCCTCTCATTGATATGCATCACCATGATCTTGCATGTGCGTAGGATTTTTTTTGAAATTACTACGTTCCCCAACAATATATCACTCTTGATTCATTGCAAATCCTGGTACACCGTCGGAGGCATTCATATAGAGTCATATTTTGTTCTAAGTATCGATTTGTAATTCTTGAGTTGTAAGTAAATAAAAGTGTGATGATATTCATTATTAGAGCATTGTCCCATGTGAGGAAAGGATGATGGAGACTATTGGTACCTCTTGAGCATGCGTTGGTTTTCCCTTGAAGAGGAAAGGGTGATGCAGCAAAGCAGCGTAAGTATTTCCCTCAGTTTTTGAGAACCAAGGTATCAATCCAGTAGGAGAGCACGCGCGAGTCACCTTGTACCTACACAAACAAATAAGAACCTCGCAACCAATGCGATAAAGGGGTTGTCAATCCCTTCACGGCCACTTGCAAGAGTGAGATCTGTTAGAGATAATAATAATAATAAGATAAATATTTTTGGTATTTTTATGATATAAATTGAAAGTAAATATTGCAAAATAAAATAGATTGGAAACTTGTATGATGGAAAATAGACCCGGGGGCCATAGGTTTCACTAGTGGCTTCTCTCAAGATAGCATAAGTATTACGGTGGGTGAACAAATTACTACCGAGCAATTGATAGAATTGAGCATAGTTATGAGAATATCTAGGTATGATCATGTATATAGGCATCACGTCCGTGACAAGTAGACCGACTCCTGCCCGCACCTACTACTATTACTCCACACATCGACCGCTATCCAGCATGCATCTAGAGTATTAAGTTCATAAGAACGGAGTAACACTTTAAGCAAGATGACATGATGTAGAGGGATAAACTCATGCAATATGATATAAACCCCACATTTTTATCCTCGATGGCAACAATACAGTACGTGTCATTTCCCCTACTGTCACTGGGATCGAGCACTGCAAGATTGAACCCAAAGCTAAGCACTTCTCCCATTGCAATAAAGATCAATCTAGTAGGCCAAACCAAACTGATAATTCGAAGAGACTTGCAAAGATTACTAATCATACATTAAAGAATTCAAAGAAGATTCAAATATTGTTCATAGATAGTCTTGATCATAAACCCACAATTCATCGGATCTCGAAAAACATACCACAAAAGAAGATTGCATCGAATAGATCTCCAAGAGAATCAAGGAGAACTTTGTATTGAGATCCAAAGAGAGAGAAGAAGCCATCTAGCTAATAACTATGGACCCGAAGGTCTGAATTAAACTACTCACACATCATCGGAGGGGACATGGAGTTGATGTAGAGGCCCTCCGTGATCAATGCCCCCTCCGGCGGAGCTCCGGAAAAGGCCCCAAGATGGGATCTCTTGGGTATAGAAGGTTGCGGCGGTGGGAATAGGGTTTCGTGGTGCTCCTGGATGTTTTCAGGGTACGTAGGTATATATAGGAGGAAGAAGTAGGTCGGTGGAGCCACGAGGGGCCCATGAGGGGGGAGGGCGCGCCCAAGGGGGTAGGCGCGCCCCTGCCTCGTGGCCTCCTCGTTTGTTGCTTGACGTCCACTCCAAGTCCGCTGGATCACGTTTGTTCCAAAAATCATGCTCCCGAAGGTTTCATTCCGTTTGGACTCCGTTTGATATTCCTTTTCTGCGAAACATTGAAATAGGCAAAAAAATAGCAATTTGGGCTGGGCCTCCGGTTAATAGGTTAGTCCCAAAAATAATATAAAAGTGTATAAATAAGCCCATTAAACATCCAAAACAGAATATATAATAACATGGAACAATCAAAAATTATAGATACGTTGGAGACGTATCAAGCATCCCCAAGCTTAATTCCTGCTCGTCCTCGAGTAGGTAAATGATAAAAACAGAATTTTTGATGTGGAATGCTTTCTAAAATATTCATCAATGTATTTTTCTCTATTGTGGCATGAATGTTCAGATCCGAAAGATTCAAGATAAAAGTTTATTGTTGACATAAAAATAGTAATGCTCCAAGTATGCTAATAAAGCAATTATGTCTTATCAAAATACCATAGCCACATAAAAATTATCCCTACAAAGTCATATAGTTAGGCCATGCTTCATTTTCGTCACACAAAATGCTCTCATCATGCACAACCCTGGTGACAAGCCAAACAATTGTTTCATACTTAGCCTTTTCAAACTCTTTCAACTTTTACGCAATATATGAGTGCGAGCCATGGACATAGTACTATGGGTGGAATAGAATATGGTGATTGAGGTTGTGTGAGAAGACAAAAAGGGATAAAGTATCACATTGACGCGGCTAATCAATGGGCTATGGAGATGCCCACCGATTGATTTCAATGCAAGGAGTAGGGATTGCCATGCAACGGACGCACTAGAGCTGTAAATATATGAAAGCTCATCAAAGAAACTAAGTGGTTGTGCATCCAACTCGCTTGCTCACGAAGACCTAGGGCATTTGAGGAATCCCATCTTTGGAATATACAAGCCAAGTTCTATAATGAAAAATTCCCACCAATTTATGGAAGTGACAACATAGGAGACTCTCTATCATGAAGATCATGGTGCTACTTTGAAGCACAAGTGTGGAAAAAGGATAGTAACATTGTCCCTTCTCTCCTTTTCTCTCTCTTTTTTTATTTGGGCCTTTTTTTTCTTTTGGCCTCTTTTATCTTTGTTATTTATTTTTCGTCCGGAGTCTCATCCCGACTTGTGGGGGAATCATAGTCTCCATCATCCTTTCCTCACTGGGACAATGCTCTAATAATGATGATCATCACACTTCTTTTTACTTACAACTCAAGAATTACAACTCAATACTTAGAACAAAATATGACTCTATGTGAATGCTTCCGGCGGTGTACCGGGATATGCAATGAATCAAGAGTGACATGCATGAAAAAATTATGAACAATGGCTTTGCCACAAATACGATGTCAACTACATGATCATGAAAAGCAAAATGACAATGATGATGCATGTCATAATAAATGGAACGGTGGAAAGTTGTATGGCAATATATCTCGGAATGGCTATGGAAATGCCATAATAGGTAGGTATGGTGGCTGTTTTGAGGAAGATATAAGGAGGCTTATGTGTGATAGAGCGTATCATATCACGGGGTTTGGATGCACCGGCGAAGTTTGCACCAACTCTCAAGGTGAGAAAGGGCAATGCACGGTACCGAAGAGGCTAGCAATGATGGAAGGGTGAGAGTGCGTATAATCCATGGACTCAACATTAGTCATAAAGAACTCACATACTTATTGCAAAAATCTACAATTCATCAAAACCAAGCACTACGCGCATGCTCCTAGGGGGGTAGATTGGTAGGAAAAGACCATTGCTCATCCTCGACCGCCACTCATAAGGAAAACAATCAAAGAACACCCCATGCTTAAAATTTGTCACATAACGTTTACCATACGTGCATGCTACGGGATTTGCCAACTTCAACACAAGTATTTATCAATTTCACAATTACTCAACTAGCAAACCTCTAATATTACCACCTTTATATATCAAAACAATCTATCAAGCATCCAACTTCTCTTAGCATTTAAAATTTATAACCAAAGTGAATTACCATGCTGTTCTAAAGGACTCTCAAAATGATATAAGTGAAGCATGAGAGATCAATTATTTCTATAAAATAGAACCACCGCCGTACTCTAAAAGATATAAGCGAAGCACTAGAGCAAAAATTATCCAACTCAAAAGATATAAGTGAAGCACATAGAGTATTCTAATAAATTCCAATTCATGTGTGTCTCTCCCAAAAGGTGTGTACAGCAAGGATGATTGCGGTAAACTAAAAATCAAAGAATCAAATTATACAAGACGCTCCAAGAAAAACACATATCATGTGGCGAATAAAAATATAGCTCCAAGTAAAGTTACCGATGGACGAAGACGAAAGAGGGAATGCCTTCCGGGGCATCCCCAAGCTTAGGATTTTGGTTGTCCTTGGATTTTACCTTGGGGTGCCTTGGGCATCCCCAATCTTAGGCTCTTGCCACTCCTTGTTCCATAATCCATCAAATCTTTACCCAAAACTTGAAAACTTCACAACACAAAACTTAAAAGAAAATCTTCGTGAGATCCGTTAGTAAAAGAAAACAAACCACCACTTCAATGTACTGTAATGAACTAATTCTTTATTATATTGGTGTTAAACCTACTGTATTCCAACTTTTCCATGGTTCATAAACTCTATTACTAGCCATAGATTCATCAAAATAAGCAAACAACACACGAAAAACAGAATCTGTCAAAACAGAACAGTCTGTAGTAATCTGTAACTAACACATACTTATGGAACCCCAAAAATTCTAAAATAAATTTCTGGACGTGAGGAATTTATCTATTAATCATCTGCAAAAAGAATTATCTAAATATCACTTTCCAATAAAAATTGGCAGCAATTCTCGTCAGCAATAAAGTTTCTATTTTTTACAGCAAGATCAAAAAGACTTTCCCCAAGTCTTCCCAACGGTTCTACTTGGCACAAACACTAATTAAACACAAAAAAGCACAACCAAAACAGAGGATAGATAAATTATTTATTACTAAACAGTATTAAAAATCAAGGAATAAAAATAAAATTGGGTTGCCTCCCAACAAGCGCTATCGTTTAACACCCCTAGCTAGGCATAAAAGTGAGGATAGATCTAGGTATTACCATGATAATGATAAGGTAAATCGTGAAAACTCATCTCATACTCCCTACGTTCAGAAGCAAGCTTTCTTTGTGGCAAGAAAAAGTAATCAAAAGGGCTAAATTTAAGACAAAAGTCCCCAAGATCAAGCTTGGGAGGTGTTGGTTCCTCCTTTGGCCCCTCATATTGCACAACCAATTCATCATTATAAACATTATTTTGGCAAAAAGTCATGAGCCTTTATTTAAGGGAAAAACCTAGCCCATTGTTCTGGATAGCAAAATTATCATTAAGTTCAGAGATCTTATTAACAAGAACATCGGTAGGAACCTTTTTTCTAAGGTTTTCATTAAAAGCAACATGATCTAAAGATCGTAAACGCATAATGTGTTCTTGATAAAAAAGATTGCTTCTATGGGAGGATGGCCAGCATCCACCCTATAATGTGCAAAAATTTCATTGGCTTCTTTTATTATAAATCTGAACTCATGAGCTAAAAAGATGGTTGCTGCTCGCTTAACAGAAGAATGCTCAATATTAGAAAATTCTAGGAAAATCCTTTGTATGGAAGGATGCATATGTAAAAATCATCTTTCAAGTTCAACTATGAGCAAAGATATAGCATCCGCGAGACTACTAGTTTTATGAAGGATAGATCCGCTCATGGTGGGCAAAGCACCAGCACAAGTAAAGAAATCTTGAATAACTCCCTTCCCAATAATATTGCCGCTACCAATCTGAAACCTTTTAGTGTGTAAAATAGTAGAATTTTCAAGAGGATCATCAATTGTTTCAAAGTTTTCCATATTATTATCCTTATCAACGATAACCTCCCTAGTTTCCGACATGAAGGCAAAATATAGCAAAAAGAATGAGCACACAGAAGGCAGGAAGGAAAAAGAGGCGAACGGAAAAGAGGGCGAATAAAACGGCAAGGGTGAAGTGGAGGAGAGGAAAATGAGAGGCAAATGGCAAATAATGTAATGCGAAGGATAAGAGTTGTGATGGGTACTTGGTATGTCTTGACTTGGCGTAGATCTCCCCGACAACAGCGCCAGAAATCCTTCTTGCTACCTCTTGAGCATGCGTTGGTTTTCCCTTGAAGAGGAAAGGGTGATGCAGCAAAGCAGCGTAAGTATTTCCCTCAGTTTTTGAGAACCAAGGTATCAATCCAGTAGGAGACCACGCGCGAGTCACCTCGTACCTACACACACAAATAAGAACCTCGCAACCAACGCGATAAAGGGGTTGTCAATCCCATCACGGCCACTTGCAAGAGTGAGATCTGATAGACATAATAATAATAAGATAAATATTTTTGGTATTTTTATGATATAAATTGAAAGTAAAGATTGCAAAATAAAATAGATTGGAAACTTGTATGATGGAAAATAGACCCGGGGCCATAGGTTTCACTAGTGCCTTCTCTCAAGATAGCATAAGTATTACGGTGGGTGAACAAATTACTGCCAAGCAATTGATAGAATTGAGCATAGTTATGAGAATATCTAGGTATGATCATGTATATAGGCATCACATCTGTGACAAGTAGACCGACTCCTGCCTGCATATACTACTATTACTCCACACATCGACTGCTATCCAGCATGCATCTAGAGTATTAAGTTCATAAGAACGGAGTAACGCTTTAAGCAAGATGACATGATGTAGAGGGATAAACTCATGCAACATGGTATAAACTCCATATTTTTATCCTCGATGGCAACAATACAATACGTGCCGTTTCCCCTACTGTCACTGGGATCGAGCACCGCAAGATTGAACCCAAAGCTAAGCACTTCTCCCATTGCAAGAAAGATCAATCTAGTAGGCCAAACCAACCTGATAATTCGAAGAGACTTGCAAAGATAACCAATCATACATAAAAGAATTCAAAGAAGATTCAAATATTGTTCATAGATAGTCTTGATCATAAACCCACAATTCATCGGATCTCAACAAACACACCGCAAAAGAAGATTACATCGAATAGATCTCCAAGAGAATCGAGGAGAACTTTGTATTGAGATCCAAAGAGAGAGAAGAAGGCATCTAGCTAATAACTATGGACCCGAAGGTCTGAAGTAAACTACTCACACATCATCGGAGGGGCCATGGAGTTGATGTAGAGGCCCTCCGTGATCAATGCCCCCTCCGGTGGAGCTCCGGAAAAGGCCCCAATATGGGATCTCTTGGGTACAGAAGGTTGCGGCGGTGGAAATAGAGTTTTGTGATGCTCCTGGATGTTTTCAGGGTACGTAGGTATATATAGGAGGAAGAAGTAGGTCGGTGGAGCCACGAGGGGCCCACGAGGGGGGAGGGCGCGTCCCTGCCTCGTGGCCTCCTCGTTGGTTGCTTGACGTCCACTCCAAGTCCTCTAGATCACGTTTGTTCCAAAAAAATCACGCTCCCAAAGGTTTCATTCAGTTTGGACTCCGTTTGATATTCCTTTTCTACAAAACACTGAAATAGGCAAAAAAAGCAGCAATTTGGGCTGGGCCTCCGGTTAATAGGTTAGTCCCAATTATATATAAAAGTGTATAAATAAGCCCATTAAACATCCAAAATAGAATATATAATAGCATGGAACAATAAAAAATTATAGATACATTGGAGACGTATCAACTATGATTCCCCCACAAGTCAGGATGAGACTCCGGATGAAAAAAATAGGCCAAAAAAAGAGAGAAGGACCAAATCTATCATACCTAAGGGATTGATCCCCACTATAGGATTTATCTCAACATGCAACATCGCACCCGTCATCACAATGTTTTGGGCCCCTGTCAGGTTGAGTCTCAAGCGTTCTATTTGCAAAAGGATAGTTGCGCACAAAAACAATACCCAGCCGGCAATCACGCCCCACCGAGTCACAGCACCAAGAGTGAGGGAGCCCGCCATTGCACGTATATAACCCTCTCCACCCCATGCCTCACCACTTAACACCCCCTTCATGGATGGCTTCCCCTACGGCCCCACCACTCACCCACACTAGCACCAAACTAAAATATGGCCATGCATTAGCATTGGATAAAAATGCTATATACCATAACAACCATACCGTATAGCCCACCCAAGCTTGCCCACATGTGAAAGCCAACAAACGAGCCAAGATACTACGATTGGGGCACAAACCGGATAAAGCGATACCCGCAACCACGAGACACGCCAACCCCCCGGCCCGACCAGCACCCACCACCAAAACATTCGACACACAAAAATATCCACCGCCGCAACTTTACCAAATCCCATATTGGTCCCTTTCGACCCACGGCATGACAGCACACAACATCCACCCGATAGTATATTACTCAGTATCACCGCAAGGCCTACTTTCCTGACCCAACAACGGTCTATTCTTGGACAACCATCCCCCACTAATTCGGCGGCAGTGAACCAGACTTTTGAAAACACATGACAATAATTGATATCTCGAACATGTAGAGTCCCTACCACATCATGCGCGAGAAGCTAGCGTGGCATATCTTTGGCGCTCATCCATCACAGGGGAAACGCACTATGTAGACCCAGCGAGATAAAAAGAAACCAGTCAAAGTACCCTCCACAATGACGGTAAGCGTACCTTTTAACTAACAGACTGCAGAGCGCTTCCCCCGCTCACTGCACAATTACTAAACAACAACCAGAACCAAACAGCCAATTCACACAGCTGGCGCACACACACGCAACCGAAGAACAAGTGAAACCAGCCGGTCTATTCCATCAATATCAATCCAATGAGCAATCATAACCCACCACTTAAAATTCACCTGCAAGCGAAGAAGACAACCCTTAGGGCTGTGCGAGCTATTGGTAGGAGAAGGGACCGGCCCTAGAGATACTCCAAAACGAACTACGCGCTCTGCACACCATTTTTGACTCTAATTTTTTTTTTTTTTATTTTTTTATTTTCCTTTGTTTTTTTTTGTGTTCTTTTTTTTTTTTTTGTTTTTTTTTTTTTTTTGTTGTCTTCTCATAATTATCGAGCATCATTCTTCTCTGCATAATATGCATATAACATATTATCGATTCTCCTATTACTCATCTCTATTTATATTTTCCTTTTATTTCTTGTGTGCCTCAGCTCCGCACACATATTTCAATACTGCAAGTTAAGGTCCCCTTATCATTATGGAGATACGATATTAAGTTCCCTGCGCCCACGCTTCGCCTGCTAGCAGGATTGCCAGATACCATCGTTGTCGATCTGATTTTTTTTTTAGACGCCTCCCCGTCTGCATTTTCTTTGTTTTTTTTTTCACCGTAGCTATTTTCTTGCTCCTCGTTTTTTCTCCGACTGACATTTGACAACTTTTCCTGCTTGCGCGCCTGTCTCTTGCTGATCCGCCTTCTATGGGTGGGGCCCTATGTTTTTTTCAAGAGATTCATCATCTGTCCTGCTGTCGGGGAACCGTGAGATCATTTCGTTTGCTGCTGTAGATTTTGAATCCCATCCTCTCTACTCGCCATGCAATGAATAAGATACGTGATGCCAGTATGATGACTGGGTATGGTATTGTATAATAAAAAAAAATTCTTTGAAAAAAAAATAAATACGGGCGTTCATATACTTCCCGATGCAGTGATCCCAACTAAATATTAGTGCTTTCTGTTTTTTAATGGTTGAATCATGCATAGTGCTTACTGATCATGTGCTCTAGCAGGTTGCGTAACAGTTGACGAAATCCCTTCGTATGCAAGACACTATTCACTGGAGATAACTTGCCCATTTCCAGTATGTAGAGATACATTCATTATGCACAATATGTAGATCGCAGCATTCGTTAATAAGGGATCCGACTAAAGATATATCTATGCTACAAATTAAATCGCTAACCTGTTCCCCATGTATTATGAAACACCCAACCTCTTTTTCGTTAGGGTGTGAGAAATCTATCAAGAAATTAGTTGTGTTCTGAATGTTACTCCATATCAAAAACTATCCGAGTTGCAAGAGGCAGGCTGATTAATCAATGGGAAACTGAAACACAGCCAAGGATCATATCATAAAGAATACTTTGTATTCTACAAGAAATGTCATCATTCAATCAATGAAATGAAATAGCAACATTAGTATACGGCTCTTATACAGACAACACCGAAGCGCGGATCACTATAAAAAAAGCCAAGCGAGGGAGACACCCACTCTAGTTTCTTGAGATGCAGAAACAAGGCTACGCACGTTTGCATGCAACCTACTCACCACATTGATACATCCGATGGGCACTCCAGTCCTGTTGATACGATCCCTAGTGATCTCAACCCCTCTTCTCTTCTCACACAACCACAATCTCTATTCCACCTATAGTGGGAAACTATATGTTATCAACAACAAAAGTATAAACCAGTGCTGGCTTCCATGCCTGTGCATGATGGAAATCATTGGTGATGAAGATGGAGCAAGCCAGACTATATGATTGAGGGAACTTCTTGGCCAGGTATTGAGAAGACATAGCCTATAGTAAGCTTGAGGATTAGCGTTCACATCAATATAAACTTGAGATATTGCACTATGACAGAATATCCTTGCCACGAATAGGAAAATACATGATAATAGTATGAGTAGCGATGACACGACATCAAATAATCGATTAAATAACCTATCCGGACGACAGAAAGACTTGCAGAGAGCGTGATACACGTTCAACCATATCTATAATATTTTGAATATATGTCCAGGATATATCATCATCTGATTAAATGGCATTTATAAATATGTTTGGGACTAACCATAACAAAGATCCCAGCAGGTTCTTTTGTTCTGTGTGGACTATTACAGACAAGAATCAAACGCTATACCAATGAGCCAATTTAGACCTCTTAAATGGACACCAAGAAAGCCACCCGAAGCCACAAGAGTGTAGTGACGTGAAGCGAGCAAGATCCAAAAAATCCCTTAACAAGTCAGACACACCGAGATCCATACGACAAAACAGAGAAGTGGTCCAACCTACCCCATACGAAAGCGGAACGTACCACTGGTGTGAAGTTCAATCGCTTCACGCCAACAATGCCAAGCGACCCGAAACTGCACCTTCGTTCAGCACACGTCGAACTGACAGATCCCTCGAACTCTGATCTAGAGTCGAGGACGTCCGTCAGCACGATACGCGGCGACGGTAAAGGGTGATGTGATAACCGCCGCAATCTCGCCCTAACATAAGCATACACTACTTATCAAAAAGAAAACAAACAGGCACATCTCAAACCATTTTAGGGCCGCTTACAGGACATTTTCCGCATACATAAAGACACTACTCAAAAGAAATTGTGACAAAACCCGTAAGACAAGATTGGTCGCGCCACGAGCTCATCACAAAAGAAATACAAGACCCATAAACCAGATCGGATATACGTCCTGGCGTCCGCCCAGAGCAGACCGCTACATAACTCTCTGGGACCGTCCATGACGAAAAAACCAATGGAGAAGCGAGGGCGAGAAAGTTCGCGATCCCGTAACGGAGCATCGAGGGCTCGATGCGACAACAGCGAAATATCTAACAGCGTGCAGATTCGATCGCGTGTGTCACATATAGAGGCCAACGATTGGTCAACGGAACCAAACCCGACCACACGAGGCGTCCCCCAATACCGCATAACGGTAACGTTCCGAGAGCGATTTGCTACTTAAGAACAGGCTGCAGCATACCGAGATCTTTCCCGCCACAAGCACTGCCTGAACGAGAGATGAATCGCACGATCGAGTCGACAACGATATACGCTGCTCGATACAACGTGAAAAGCCAGATCGGATCCTCTGCACTTAGCCTACAAGGGTGTATTCAAATGCGAATTGAAACAGTGGACCTCTGCGGGGGTGGTGGGGGGGGGGGTTAAGTCAAATGACCAGCCATTCCTGGGGTGATGAACAGGACCGGGTGTAGCCCGAGAAATCACGTGACCCCGATCGTATAGAGCAGTAAAGGAGCATGGATTACACAGACCCCTTGATGGCTGATGATACGACACCACGTGAGTAGTAGAACATTAGAAACGGATGGAGGCGAGACTAATAAGGTCAACAGGGCAGGGTGATGGAAGACTGAGTAACGCCCGGAGGTCGTGAATAGCCGCAGTAGCAGAGGCGGTTTGACGAGCGACGGAGGAAGTATGCTGCCTGAGTAGGAGGCTAAATGGAAGGGCAAAAAACCTGGGAATATGAAACAAGAAGCAGCGTGAGGATGAGGAAAGAATCGATGTGGATGAACAATAGCTGGGAGAGAAGGAGTCAGAACGGTGATAGATGACCTATGCATCTCCAAGAAATCTCGGAATCTCGTGAGAGATCGTTGCGCATCTACCACCACTCACCTATAAACAGGACACCAGACACGAAAACGAACCGTTAGCGTCTTGACCCCACAATCATAATACGTCGTCGCTTTGCAGAGCACTAGCCCCTCGCCGACAATACAGTATCCGCGCATGAAAACTAGTAGGGTAGACCTTACCCATCGATGTGAGGGCGGTAACGGACACCCAACCCCATCGCGAAGATGGAAACAGGATCCGTCAGTTAAATCGAACGCCCACCAATAAAAGATAATTCTTACAGTACATGAAGGGGTTGTTCTGCATTTACAACGATCTACACGAAGCACGTTCCCGTGAGAGTGCGGAGCGTGCCAGTTTTCAAGTTGGAGAACCCGAGACACAGCCTGAACAGATGACAGAGGAAGAACCTAGAATTAAGAGCACGGATACCGCACAAACGTCAAGGCAAATACCCCACTAAGGACACAACGACACACGAAACCATGATCCGCCAAGCGCCTCTCCGTCCTCGACCCCGCAACCAGGTAACGCGACGCCTCTTGGTCTCCGATACGATGCCGAGTACAGCGTCAAGATTCTTTACGCGACGGCCATTTATAATAATACAACATACGGGCCCTTATGATGTTCCTTTCTGTGCACCCCTGGCACTCCAATCTACACGCGCGACAGGACCGTGCCGCCTTACATCGACCATATATACGCACACGCTTCGCATGACCAGCAAGACACACGCAGCTACGCTCAAACACCATGTGGACGACGTCAGATAAGATTCACGCCTTCCATCTGTGCGCTCGCCAGAGTATAGCACTCGTGAAGGATCGCCACGCAGCCTCGGGGTGAGAATATTAAAGCACAGAACACGGCATCCGACAAGGCCCAGACACGAGCGATACATACACGAACCGGGAAGGAGCGAGCATCCGGATACAACACACGCCTAGGAGAGGCGAAAGTGGTCGGTTCGGCTCGCAGCTGTGAGGGCTGCCTAGTCAGCCAGAGCAGAATAAATGCGGAGAGTAGAGAGTGGAGTAGAGCGGATAGACTGTCGTATCGTGGAGAGAAGAAGGGCATGAGCCGAAAGATTCCGCTGCATCGAGAAGCTAGCCGAAAGGAATAAATAGCTCGTACGTAGAGAGCAGCAAAGCAACGCACCGCGATGCCACACAGTCGAACACGGTTAGGGACAAGACGCAGACGACAGAAGAGTCTCAGTAGGTATGAAGCCCAATGTCACTAACGCCCGCGCGCGGAAGGAAGTGGCCGATGATTCATTCCCCTACAGCACACCGCCCCAAAAGGACTCGCAGCTAGGAGCGAAGCGGTCAGTAGACTAAGTGAATGGGATAGATAAGGCTCGCCCAGTCCATCAACTCAGTAGAGCAAAAGTGATCCACGGAAGAGCAACGCCCCCACTCACCCCTACACAGGGATCCTAGTAACAGGGGGAGCCATCTCTCATCTGGTTTACTGCGCAAAGCCACTTTGCGGCCTACCTGTCTACGATTCGTAGAAAACGTCGCGCGGGTGCGACTGTCACACGAACCCGCAACTGGATTCATTGCACAAGAAATACGCATCGCTCACTCCGTGAGACATAACCTCACGTAAGAATCCATCACTTCTCGAAACGTACAGACAACGCGAACGATTCTCAGTCAGGTGCACTGTGGTACCACATAGGCTCATCCGAGATATATTTGCCAACCTTCCACCGTCCATTTATGTAGGACTATCATCACAATGCATGCTATGATTAAGTGACATCTGGGCAATGTCTCCATGTTCATCAATTTCAGCAGTTGCACCGGCACCTCCACCTGAAACATTCACATGCCATTGATCTCGCCCTGACACAGCACAGGGCCCTAGGCCGCGCCGAGAGCTCCAAGGCAGTGGACAACGACGAGGCCTAGGAAGGGGACGACACGGAGGCAGGGAAGACACGGCAGTTGTTTCCCACGCGGAGGGGAGTATGACTGTACGAGGGTTTACTGGTTCGTCTGCCATCGCCGGAGAATAATAGCAGGTGTGGGTGAGTAGAGGGATGGCTAGGCCAGCGATGGGAGTACGGTCGGGCGGTGAGGCCTGCGCGGCAGCACAGCCGGCCGCAAGGAGGAGGGAGCAGGCAGTCCCACCGGCGCTTGTTTGAGCGGCTGGAGCATGAAGAGCAAAGATTGAAGAAGCACGACAGCCGTTGGATGGACATCCAACAGTCACTGCTCTCGTGTGTTGACTAAGTTGACAGGGCGTTGCGTGTGCGTCAACCTTTTTTTATGAAAGCATACGCGTCAACCTGTAGTAGGCGCACAAGTCAGCCTCAAATCTGTGGAAAACAGCATATAGCCCATCTGCCATTATTTCTAATAATGTACAACCCATTTGCTAATTCTTAAGAATTTTTTTGGAGCCCATCTTCTTTTTGTTAGCATCACACCCCATATTGTAGCCACGGTTAAGAAGTATACAAAATTTTGCATATTTCGGTGCGGTCAACTATTTTTAATCCAGAAATATCTATTCACATTCAAACTATTTTGAAAAATAATTTACATAAATATAAAATCCAAACAATTGTCCACGCATAAAAATCAATGGAATTTAAGATCTTGTAATGAAAATAAATTGAAACTAATTCCCGGTTTGATGTGTTCTAAAAATGTACAGCCCATTTCTGGGCAAACAGAATGAAACTCTCCTTGTCTTGAAAGATTTGCAGACCAGTAGGGCCGATAAAGCAAGTAGGCCTTATTTGGGTATTTCTTAAAAAAATAGAACTGGGCTAGCCATTTTCAGCAAGAAAAAAACACAACTGGGCTCATGATGTGGTAAACTTAAATAAATCCCTGGCTAGACAGGCCACAGCCCCCGCACAGCCCCGTTGTTACCCTGATCCGTCGCTAAAACTAGTATAAATAACAACTGCTTGTTCCTCAAAAAAAACCGCGCGACTTGCTGGGTCCCTGGTGTCAGCCGCTCGTAGTGTAATTCTCTCATTTATTGACTACGTTGACAATGGCGTGAGCCCCAGATGACAACGCAAGAGGGCGGCGCACCGCGCACGGCGAGCGAACCAAGGCCGCAAGGCGGAGGACGACGGCGAGGCCTCGGACGGAACGAACAGGAGCCGTTGAAGATGCGTCGGTCCAGTCGCAGGAGGATGGGAGTACGAGGGTTAACTAGTTCGGGCGCGGGTGCATGTTGGGGCTGACGTCGCCAGAGAATAATAGGATGTGTGGGGGAATAGAGGGAGGGACTGGCCAACGTTGGAGGGTACATACGGTAGGGCGGTGGAGGTGCAGCCAGGCATGGGAAGCGGGAGCAGGCGGAGCCGACGGGGTGGTTTGGTTTGGGCGATTGGAGGAAGAAGAAGACAAGAGATAGAAGATACACGACAAATGTTGGATGTCAATCCAACGGCTGGTAGGCAGAATCATTTGTTGACTGGCTAGTAAGTCGACACCACCTTGGATAGGCTATTTCCTCGCGGGTCCCAAATGTCAGAATCCAAATCTGTCACGGTCATGCAACCTTTCCTATGAAAATTTATAGCCCATTTGATGTGCTAGTTCGAAATAAGTTTGTGGGTGCTGGTGGGGGCTAATCACCTTCTGTAATGCACAGTGAGCTCAAGCAGCCGGCGAGAGTGATGTTATTTCCCTTGGTTTGGATTTGTTACAATATTTCACTCTAAATTAAACGAATGGCAAGCCATGTGCCTTGTTTCAAAGAAAATATGACAGTCACAGCCAAGTTGAAAAGGGCAGGAACATCTAACTCCAGCTTACAAACTGTACAAAAGCACAAGGGTTAATTGTTCATCAGGTTTACAAAAAAACCAGATTGAAAAGGGCAACAACATCTAACTCCAGCATTGTTTTCGGCAGTCACAGTCAAATGGATCGGTCAAGTCCATAGAATGAACATCCTGGATCGTAAAATTTACTGGATTATGACCACAATATGTTGTAAATAGAAGCCCGGCACATTTAGAAGCTCTTTTGCCCACCTGAAACTCCTTTTTTTGCTCTTTGACATACCCATCCGTCAAAACCATCCTGCTGATAAACTTAAGCCTGATGGACAATAGTACCCTCGCATTCAGCAGGAAGAATGTGACAAATCTTGTGTTTGCACGGTTGGCTACATATCGTTCTAGCGTTATTGTCTTTAATCGAATCTCATGAGAAGTGACAAAATCCCGATGCTTACGAATCCACCGATTGGTTATAACTTTCTTACCCCGTCCTGTTGCCTAAATAGACACGAAGATTGAAAATAGTTAAGGTCTAAAAGAAGAGTGTTGAAAGAGCAATAGCTCAACGGTTAATTCGAGTACACTATATGCGGGCTTCCAATGTGCGTGAAATTATCACCTTTATATACAACTTCTCCAGACATGGAAAGCATTGCAGCAAGCCAATAATCTTGTTCAGATCAAAACTATTCATTTGGATATATAAGATCTTGACAGAATCCAGCACCATTGATAGGCCATCCATGGAGAAACTCTTCATTGAGCATAGAACATAATATTAGTACAAAATGTGTACTCCAAGATGATATATAAATTATGCGCAGAAATTTAAAATGCAGCTTATGGTTACAAGTGTAGATGATAATATAAAGTACCTGAAGAACTGTGGAGCCAAACACTATATTGAAATGAGCACAGAGATCATGTATTACACCCAAGGTCTCCAGTTTAGGCGCAGAGAGGACGGTTATTTGCAACGGTGAATAACTAGAATCAAGGATCAACCTTTGAAGTGAAGGGGCATCTTGGATGATGAGCTGCCTTCCGTCAAAAGAAATTCCAATTCTTACAAGGTTAGGCGACTTTATTTGGAGACAACCGATTCTAACTGTGAAAACAAGCACCAAGCACTCCAGCGCAGGGCAACTGGAGTGGATGATGCTGTGCAATGAGGCCTCCGATATACGAACCCGCACAAGTGAAAGTTTCTTGAGAAATGGGAGTCGAAGGTTTAGCACCAGATTGTCTGGTAGGTAGCACTGTGCAAAGGTGGCGGTGTGGAGAGAGGACGAAAACCCTGAGATGGACATCGGTGCTGAGGGCACAAGTTCATGGTGTTCGGTATGTGGTATGTGATTTCCAGGGGAATGTTAGAACTCAAGCAGCTGTAGTTCTGTGAATTCAGAGGATTCCAGCCAGGCGTCCACCGTGCAGGGCATGGTATGCTTGCTCAGGTAGCATGACGGGATGCAGAGGCTTTGAACGGAGCCCTGGTGGGAGGAGATGATGGCTCTGGGATTTCAAAATAATTGAAGAGAGATAGCAGACGACAGTAGAGATTAAGGGGACCGGCGCGCCATAGAGGGCGCCACCGAATTGAGAGGACTTGGGTGCGGCAGCAATCCTTGGTGAGGAGAAGCGAGATGATCTCCCCAAGGATGGCGTCCAGGAGATCGCTGATGCGGTCCACCCGAGATTCTACGGGTTCCTGGGATCCGGTGGGGGCGGGGTCGCCGCTTCTCCCCACGCTGCCGGGTGCGAGATCTACAACAGGCGTCGCCGCTGGCGGGAGCCTCATCTTCTTGGCGCTGGGGGCCAGCCGACTCCATTTTCCTCGAGTGCGTCGCATCGCACTCACGGATTTGAGCAGAGTAACGAATGACAAGCCTAGTTGTAGTGCAAGCGAAGAAGAAGGGGAGCTGGGGTTATCTGTAGGAGTGAGGTGAGGAATTTGGGGGTACGAGTGGAGCGAGCTGACGTGAGGTGGGTGGGAGCGAGGAGGAAGAAGAGCACCCAGGTTTTTGAATTGATTTTACTATTTACTAGTGTGGATGGGCTGTTTTGTCTTGGGACCCGAGAAACAATTACTACTAGTACAGTGGAGACACTCTACAGCTACCCAGAAAACAATTACTACTAGTACAGTGGAGACACTCTACCGCTTCTGGCTCCTCCTAGGTCATTGAAACGTCTCCCTCTACTGAATGTCGTTATACTTTTGTTCACCGACATGCGGGCCATGCAGCGCACGGGCCCAAATGCCATCCACCAAATTAGAAGGCAGTATGCAGGCGGAGAGTCACCCCGGTCATAGCGCGGCAGTAACGAGCCGTCGTATCACAAAACCCCACCTCCCCGCAGTCTAAGTTTGACGGACGAAGCAAGCATCATTTCACTCTTCGCTGAATCCCCTTCTCCCTCACCGTCTTCAAGAAAGGCAACACTTGCATCTGCCATTGTTCTTCTCTCCGAACAAAGGGAAGGTAAGCGGATCCGTGATGTTGGTATATTTTCGTTCAGAGGAAAAAAGAACTTTTGCAAAGCAGTAACCGATCCTCACTCTCTGTTTTGTTTCATTGTCATTGCGATTGTGTTTTCCTTTCAGTGGACTCCTAGTATTCGTCAGTTTCATGATGGACCAAGGAGAAACAGGCAAAGATCTGCCGATATTGGAGCAGACGCAGGAGGCTGATCCCCACGAGACAGAGAGCTCCAAGAAGATGGAGGCAACCACCGAGGCGACCCCAGATACCGAGATGGTCAACGCCCCGTTTGAGGTTACAGCCCCCATGGCACTACAGGAGCAGTTTCCCCCCTTCGAGGATGTGTCCCCCCCCCCCCGTTGAGCTGCCCAAGGTGATTTCCTTCTTTGACGATCTCGATTGTGGTTTTTCATCTAAGTATGTGGTGATTTTTTAGAAAAGGAAGTATGTGGTGATTAATAATGCAAAATTTTATTAGCTTCGATGTCATGGTATACGTAGTGGTTTAAATAACTTGTGTTTCTTATACTGAAAAGTAATTCAGAATTTGTTTCTGTTTCAATTAGAGCCCTGATGCAGACAAGGATTGTGTGGTTGTACATGTCACTCGCTATGAGGTGGACGACCTGAATATACGCACTAGGAAAACAGAGTTCTTAGGCTGTTGGATCCTGGAAGCCATTTGCGGTTATACCAATGAAGAGTTGTATTCCAGCCTCACTGTTGTCAGGCGTGTTGTCCAGGGTGTACTGAAGCACAAGAAGTTCAAAGCTACTCCTTCGTTTGTGAGGAATACTGTTCTTGTCAAGCTTACGCAAGAAGATGATGTGGCATGCCTCCACAAACAAGTTTATCAGTGGCAAGGCCACAAGGTTGTCTTCATGAAGGTTCACAGGATTGAGCTATTGCGGGACGTCCTCGACGATGTTCATGGCAAGGTCCGTCTTGTGTCCGGCCCAAATTAGATCAAGGCATGAAATAGTTGCCCCAGCTAGTGTTTAATAGTAGTTTGGATTGTGTCTAATTATCCGAACCTTGCCTGTTATCGACCCCTCTGGGGCTAGTACTCTGTTTGAATCCGTCTATGGGAACTGCTGCTACTTTTGTGTGCCCGTAAATCATGTGAGAACCATCGTAATTGTTGCCGAAACAGATGCGTCCTCACTAGTTTTTTCATGAATATGGCATGGTAAGACATAAGTTGTCACGGTTTATCATACGAGTAGTGTTTTTTTGATGAAATAGAGCACTCGTTCGAGAACCGTGCGCCGACATATACATAAGTACTTGTAAACACTGTTGGTGGTACCCCACTTGTAAGCAGTTGTGCAAAACACGGCACATTGGCTCAGCTCGCTTCAACACTAGGCTATCGACCAGCTAACAATCAACAATCTGTTGTTTGACATATAAGCAACTATGTATCTTGTTACAGTGGTTCATGCAGTTAATTGAGGCCACAATGTAATAAATTCCAAACGTTCACGCGCTAGTCCAGCGCTCATGTGGAACACTCACATTAAACTCGTCTTCATAAAAAACTTGAAAAGCATAAGTTAAGCAATTTTATACATCTCAATGATTCATAGAACATAACAAACATATACTAGTTCACAGCAAAAGACAAAGTTGTGAGAAGGTTTACAAATCAGGAAAAAACAAGCAAGGCTTCTCTCTGAGTAGAGGGCCTCCCGATAGGCTTAAATTTCCTGGAGTTCACTCTGGTTTTTTCTTGTTGCCACCATTCAGGGTTAGGTTCTCTCATTCCAGAATAACCAATTATAATTGTGGTATCAGCTGGAATGCTGAACTGAACCATACTGTACTGACCAGCTGAAATGCTTGTGCATTCCACTAAATTTAAGCACCGCTATTTGCAGAAATAAGCAGACCACAATGCCTCTTGTCCGCGCACCTGTCCAAAAAACCGTCGTGCAGCCGTGCCAGCTAGTCCTTGGTCCATGGATGAACTGGTAGAAAGTGCATTACGTACTAGGATGCAGTTGTTTTCGCTCGTCCCTGCACTGCAATCGGGAAGTAAAACATACAAATCAGCTTCTTTTAGATTGCGTTGGTCATTCTACCTTAGTTACTACCAATGTAGGGATACCTTGAAGACGGGAGGTTAGACGACGGCAGCGAGGGATAGCCATCTCATTTTGTGGAGTTGTACTAAAACCGAGGTGTGTGCTTTTGATTGCGCGGATAGAAACGATACGGAGACAGACATCCCGAAACGATATGGAGACAGACATCCCTGTTTGCGCAAATAAGATATACGGTTATTTAAACAGTGACAGATATTACTACTTTCCCCCGTTTCCTCTTAGAACCAAGTCCTAGATTCATGCTACAGCTTTCCCACTTTCTTCCCTGTTTGAACCAACGCTTTGAGTCGACTGTATGCAATAGCTTTACTTCTAATCTACTACTACTATAATGCGGCAGTTTTCAAATTGGATTTACCACTCCATCTTCGGTTCTCCCGCCCAAACAAGCATTGGCTCAAAATCCACTGTTCATTTCCCCTCTCATGCATATTACTGCCGTCCATCAAACAAAGGATGACATGATCTGACGGCTAAGAGCTGCCGGATTCGCTCCCACTCCTTGTGCACATGGCCGACTGTGCTCTCCAAGTAAACAAATAAAGAAGTCCCCGTTGAATCTGGATTGCACCTACTGAAGTTGAGAAATGTCTAGAAACTGCTGCCACCTCCTCACATGCAAGTACGACAAGTTGGCAAATAGCGAGCACATTTTGGTTCCCCGTTGTCACCTGGGAAATAAACACTCTACTACTAACTTATTTTTTTAGATTACTGTAAAAATGGATTTTTTAGATGCCGCCATACTGCAAAGTTTACACTGTTCACATAACATAACATTGCATGGCTGATGCTAGCTAAAGTTTTATTCTGCTTCATCGAGAAATGTAATATTTTTATTATTCGCAGAAAAAGTGTAATATTTTATTTCAGTCATACATAAGCTATACCTCAAGCTAATACAGGACATGAGTGTCTGTCAGACCTAAATGACTTATTTAGTTGCATAAAAAAGTCCATAAACATGCATGTAAACCGTCAAACAACTCTGGAACTATACATCAGTGGAACCCAGGAAACAACATATAATAAAACTACAACTTTTATCTTGTAATCAAATTCTTACTTGGAACTTGGTTTGATTTGTGCAAGTGATTTGCTTCTTATTTCAGAATAGTCCTTAGATCATGCAAACAAACACACTATGATATCTACTCAAGATACGAGTAGCCATTTCTCTCTCTAAAAAGAAGGTATATGAGTATCTACCATACAGAACATACGTGCAAAGCACGTGCCTTAGTAGAAGTCTAGGTGGCTTTGGAACAGCGGACGGAAGTAGAAAATGATCCACACGAAGGGAGCTGGGGCAGTAGAGCAAGGCAGGTTTCGAAGGAATATATACCTGAGGGTCGTCGGCATGTCGCAAAGACGGCGTCGGGAGGCCGCATCTTGGCCACAATACCGCAGGGAGGAAGAAGGGGTCGGAGGCCCTCCCTAGCCGGCGCTCTCTCGGAGAGAACATCATGGCCGCCAATCGGGATGCGCGGACAGCCGTTGGTCTCCTTCCTCGCCGCCGACGACAGTGTGAATGATGCACCTACACCCCTGCCCCGGTCGAGGTTGTCCGGCCGGATTTGTGACCACCCGTGAGCCGAGAGAGAGTGTGGCCACCTATGTGTTGCTTAGATCTGGAGAGCATGAGAGAGTGAACGAGAGGAACCCTAGTAAAGCAAGCGCTAAGGCTCCTGCTTTTATATATAGTGGAGTGATTTTGTTGTACCAGCTTCAAAAAAATGTGCTCCTACGTGTACCCGCGAGTGGGTGTGAGAGAACTAGTGCGTGCATGCACCGCTTCTCTTCATGAGAGTACAATATACTATGCCCAAAGAACGTTCACCGCAAGAGTAATAGTACAAGTGTGTGACGTGTGAGCTAAAATAAAATGTGCGCGCCGTCTTTTGTTTTTTAGAAGTTCTGAGGGTAGGGTGTGAAGAGCACATATGTGCGTGACGTCTACCTGCAGATAGACGGTGGGTGCAACGTGCGAGTCTGCGACAGGACTCGGGAGAGTCGTGACTCGTGAGGGTGCGTGTGCGTGAGAGAGAGGGGGCACGTATCAATGCAGTGCATGTTTTCGTAAATCATTATCCGACAAACGTTCGCCACAAGACTTTTCCTAACGAACGCCGTAAGGACCGTTAGATTGGCATCCGACAATGTCAGTTTTGCCATGTCATTTAACAGAACAGCCACTCCTCCTACACACAAATCTTCCACGTGAGTGTTAGCAACTGCCATATGCTCCCTCCATTCCGAAATACAGTGCATATAGCTTTATTGAAAATTCGAACCTCGCAAACTTTTACCGAGTTTTTGTGTACCAAATTGCACATGTAGAATACCATGTATATATCATTTCATTCATCTTCGAGAGGTAGCTATAAAGTTGGGTGAGGAGTCTACAAGGAAAGACCATCATATCACCCGCAGCAATTTCAAGCATCCTTTAGTGTCGAGGAATATCATAGGAACTCTATATGATATGATTTTTATAGGATTTTTTCCTTTAGAGCCAATTGGTTCATAGGAATAGATTCATATACTCCACATTTCAAAGGAAATAAACATGATATCATTTCTATAGCTTTAGAGCCACTTGGTTCATATGAATGGATTCCTATACTCCCTTAATTTCAAAGGAAAATAAACATTAGCATATATTCAATAGAAAAGTTCATCTGATATGAACCAAATTACATCTCTTTTCTAATCCCTCCTCATAGGAATTGAGAAACATGTCATCTCTATATTCAATAGAAAAGTTCCTATGATGTGAACCAAATGACATCTCTTTTCCAATCCCTACTCATAGGAATTGAGATGCTCCATGTCATCTCTTTCCCTACAACTTCCATGTATACATCTTCTATTCCTAAATAGATAGTACAACCCACTAGTAGCTTTTTTCCAAAACATGCAACTATGGCACAAGAACTATATAGTGTGCCAATAACTTTGAAAGATGGTCGCTGGATGAAGCTAACCCGACAGTGCAGAGATAGGCAAATCCGAGCACTACTGGCCGTTGGATATCATCAACATTCCACCAGATCTACCACATGTACAATTTAGAAGACTCCATGGTTGAACTTAAGCATAATGCACAAACCTCAAAACACAAGCACTTCTCCTTTGTTCTAGAATCTTCTGTATCATAATTGATTATTTTTTTCTAAATGAATTGCCATTATTTGTTTTTTACTTTATGATTTACTCCCTCCGTTCCAAAATAGATGACCCACCTTTGCACTAACTTTGTACAAAGTTAGTGCAAAGTTGGGTCATCTACTTTGGAACGAAGGGAGTACAATGCACAACCCCATGAATCTTAACATTTTTATAAAACTTAATTATTTTGAATGAGATGAACTATAAGAACTAAACGAACATCTACGTCATGCATATATGACTCAAAGCTTTACATCCTATAGTGTGTATTTATTCATAATTTGGTTTCGAAATCTCATGCGTTCAATACATGTGTACCTTACTAGTTTTGAGTAGAGTAGCAAATTTCACGCGGCCCCGGGTATATCAAAATGCAGGGCCCATGCATCATTGCCTTTCGGTCGAACCTACATCCACAATTTTTTGTACGTACTATATCTCCACTGGTCCCTGAACCCAAAATGCTGCCTCGTTCCCGTAAAACCAAGCAGCCCACACATATTTAAGGCATCGACTCGAACCCGTTTGCTATGATGTGGCCCCGCATGCCGTAGTACTCCTACAAACCCTACCGCCGCACTCATCATCGGTTTTCTTCAAGAGGACGAGGGAGAAGCCGATTTGTAGTGGAGGCGCTTTCAAAAAAAAGGACCTGTAGTGGAGACCCCTACCCTAGGGTGCCCTAGGTAGCTGCCAGACGCATCATTGTTTTCTCTTTTCTTTATGCTCTTGCGCCCTAGAGTGAAATGATGGTTGCTTCGTCCGTCCAGCTTAATGCGGGAAAGGTGGGGCTTTGTGATTTGACCCCTCGTCGCTCATTTTCTACTACTGCGGCGCTACGACCGGGGTGCCTCCAATTCCAACCGCTGCTCCGAACTGTGATTTGGTGCATCGCACGTGGAACAAGACGGTGGATGAGTCACATGTCGGCCAAAGGGGTCCTGTTAAGTGTGTCGACATTTCGTGTGCGGACTGACCCTGCTTGAGTTGCTACGCCAACATGACAGGAGCAGCCTACCACTTGGTTTTGCTCCTTGGTGTATCCTGACTATATTGATCTAAAAAGATACGTGCTGAACTACCCTCTCCGTCTCAGTTTTATTTTTATTTTTAGGCGTCTCGGTTTATAAGGCATGCACGTAGTTCTAGGTCATCCATTTGACTAACTAAATATGAGTTACTATGTCACAAAAAGTATATCATTGGATTCTTAAGCGGATGTAGTTGTATTTAAAAGTCGAGGACGGGGCTTTTCCTGCGCGGTAGGCGGCAGGGCAGTTCCGCCTAGTCGGTTCGACAGAGACGCGAGAAGACGAGGGAGTAGGCTACTGCAAACGTAGGGCTGTGTGATTTGACAGCGAGTTACTGCTGGACAGGTGGGGCCCCGTGATTTGACTTGCCATTATCATTTTAACTGCGGCACTAGGACCGGCGTGAGTCTCCCAGATTCCTGACCACCTCCATACAGGTGCCTCTCCCAATGCTCCACCATGTAGTAGAGGCTGGCTCTTGCATGAGAGCCCACTTCTCCACTTTTTCCTTGCCTCTCTTTCCTCCACATATGCAAAAATGCCATGTAAAGCGCACTATTGTACTTACTTTTACTTGCTCCTACAGGTGCTTAAGCTTGCCACATAGGCATAAAGTCTGATGTGGCAAGTTAATCAATAAGAGAGATACTAGTTTGGTGACCCAAGGAAGAAACGATACTAAGCGCATGTACCTAGGTGAAAAGACAATTTTGAGTCTATAGCTAATTAAATGAAGCAAACTTAGCAACACCATTTCATTGGAAGAGGTCACTCCTTGGCAAATGCAATAAATACACGCGCTTAGCACCGTTTCTTCCTTGAGTATGAAGAAAGAGATAGAGAGGAGTAAAAAAATACTCTTATAGCCAACCTTGTTGTAGTATGAGTGACTAAGTGATGACTATGTATGACATGCCAACATCAGATAGCCTAACGCACCGTGTTAAATCTCCAAGGGGGCGACCGCGTGAGCGACGTGACGGTCGTGGTAGGCGCGACCATGATACGGGCTGCTGGCAGCCCTTGGATCTGAGATCAAACGGTCGCATGCTAAGTTGCTGAAAATTTGTAGAATAACCCTCCAGGATAGGATATTCACCCATAGGTCTAGAATCACGCCATGCAACCGTTCGATCTCAGATCCAAGGGCTCTTGGAAGCCCGTATCATGGGAGAATGGAAATCCACTACCCTGTCGTTAGCACACTGGCAGTTCGCTCCTACTCGTCCCCGCACGTCCTTCAATACTACGACAGTTCTCTCCTAGTCGTCCCGTCCATTCACATTACGGTAGTTCCACTAATCCTAACCCTCCTCCCAAATCCATGGCGTCCCAAATCTCCACGATCGGCGGTGAGGACAAGGTTAGAACCATCACCGGCGATGAGTTCGACGTCATCTACACCCGTTCTTCCGCGACGGTGAAAGGATGCCTTTCTCGCTTCAGCCACATGTTCGAAAACTCAGATGATGAGTGGGTCGCTGGGCTAGATGTTGAGTACACCACAGTCCTGGGATGAGAGAAGGATCTAAAGGACGAAGAGAGGAAGAATCCCGCCATGATCTAGGTTTGCGTACATAACATTTGCTTGGTCTACCACATATGCCATGCCGACGTTGAGTGCCAGGATTTTAAGAACTTCCTCAAGGACAAAACAGTGAAATTCATTACTGTAGACTTTGGTAATGACAAAGAAGTCCTGCGTCGGATAGGCCTCATTGTAGGCAACACCTTCGACCTCCAGAAGAATCGGCTGGTGTCCTCTCGTCAGCCTTCAATGCTGACCCTGGCAGGAGCCATGGTTCATCCTTCATACGGTAAACTGGAGAAACCTCATTACATGTTTCATCGTCATGCATGGCAGCGGAATGTACTAGATATAGACCACATCCACTATACTGCAATGGATGGCTACCTTTGCTTCAATATCTACAAGGGTTGGATGAAGAGCAACAGCCAAGTGTGCGGTTCAAGCAAAGAAGTATCGGCCAAGAGGAAGAGGGACAAGGACGAATTCGAGGACGTGGACGAGGACTCTGAGTAAGGTGGCAGTGTCGTTGCTCATGGTGGTTCTAATGCAGTGTCTACCGGAATAGTTGCAAAGTTTAATTTCAGGTGTGCTTAATTTAATTTGAGGGGTGTGTTGTGCTGAGCCCCCAGCAGAACTATGTTATGTTTCTTATTGTTACTTTAACTCTTCAGTACGTACATACTAGTATTTCTTACATTTCATCTTTTAGTTGGTATAGTACTACCACTCGTTTCTTCACATTATATATGTACAATATATATGGCCAACATCATATAGCCAGCAGTTTAGTTGTCAAAGAATTTCAGGGTGCTTAGTTTTGTCAAAGAATTCCAGGATGCTTAGAGGGTGCTTGGATCCAAGGGACTTATTTTAGTCTGACTAAAAATAGTCTCTTTAAGAGGCTAAAGTTCCAAGCACCCCTGACTAAAGAGGGGCTAAAACTATTCTTGAGACTAAATTTTTTTAGTCAGGGGTACCCCTACTAAAATGTGGATTAGTCCTCTCTCTACTCAATTAACTCCTCTCCTTTAACACAGGCGAGTTCTGGATTGCAGGGTTTGGAGGATAATAAATGCTCATTAACTTGATTTTAGCCTTTTTAGTATTTGGATCCAAGCATGGGTGAGGCTAGCATGTTTTAGTCCCACTACTTTTAGTCATGGGACTAGAACGTATCCAAGCACCCTCTTAGTTTTATTTGAGGGGTGGGTTGTGCTGGACACCATTATTGTGACTAGCCTTTTTAATAGTACTATATGCATAATTTGGCGACGAGCGCTCTATATATGTACCACCTTTTTTTTAATTTCAATTTTTGCTCCTTGGCACAATCCATCGATAGTACTACTGTACAAAAGTATACATTTTTTAAAAGGCTAGAGTACTGTTCATCACATTTATAGCCAGTTAAATTCTCAACCTAGAACAACGTGCATGCCATGTAGTAAACCGATACGGAGGAAGTATAGTAAAAAAAAGAGGTGATTTTACCGAGCGATCGGCGGGGGAGCATGGCCTGTCATGTAGTCCCACGTGTCATGATGTACCAAGGCGATGCGCGTGTCCCTCTTGAGGCAGAAGCAATACTAGTACGTGGTTTGAGATGATGGCGTACCGAAGTGTGAAATAATGGTTGCTTCGTCCGTCTGGGAAAGTGCGGCATTGTGATTTAACGTCTCATTGCTCATTACTACTACTGGGCCGGTACGAGTGGGGTGTGTCCCCCCTGCTGTTCTGCACTATTATTTGGTGCTTGACACGTCGACCCGGTTGCTATATGTCCCACATGTCGGTGACAGGAAGTACAGAATTCATGAAAGGGAGCGTCGACGGAGGATTATACTACAGAATTCATGAAAGGGAGCGACTTAGTTTTGGAAAAATCTGTTTTTACGGAGTACGTACCCACTAGGGTTTATAAGGCTCATCTAAAAAACATTCGTTTTTCCGTTTGATAAGTCTCAGTTCTACTATACTAGTAGTAGTACCATTACATGTTGGATTTCGAGGTGCGTTAGATCACCCGACGCAAGCAATGTCAAGAGGAAACTAACCAATGCATGTACAAGTTCATGGAAATTTAGTGGTCATTCATGCATTCATTCTAATTAATGCCTCGGTAAACATAACTTCTTGAGAAAAACGAGCGTACTAATTACTTGTGCAAAATACGAAATTAATTCAACCACTCATCGTCTACCTTGGTTGGAGAGATTTTGAAATTGAGCCATAAACTGGAAAGGAGGGAGTAGTAACTTTTGTCTCGATTACTATTTGTGGCCTTGTATAGATGCAAAATGTATTTTTTTATAGTGGCCTTGTATAAGTAAATGGAGGGAGTACTAACCAAAGTACGTAGTAGGGACGAGGAGTAAACGGAGGGAGTAGTAAAATTTTCTCCTCGTGCTGCGAGCCACCGCGCGCGTGGGCGAGGGAGCGGGTGTAAGGCGTAGTAAGCAAGCTTCACCTCATCCTGCGAGCCACCGCGCCCGTGGGCGGGGGAGACGGCGTACTAAGCAAGCTTCTCCTCGTTCTGCGAGTTGACGGGACACATCAAAAGTACTCCAGTGTATAGAGCCTTGCCTCTAAGGTAGGCCCCACATGGTTTGCCTCTTTTTTTAATTTAACATAACGCATCAAGTCGCAATTTGTTTGTTCACCCATGGTAGACAATCCTCCCTCCACCAAGTGGACAACCAGTACACGTGCCAAATTACCACGTGGGCTGCCTTTTTTGTACAGAAATGAGCTCCACCGTGTACCCGCGCGGGTGTGGTTGGGAAAGAGACGGGAGTACGTGCGCCGTGCGTGCACCCCTTCTCTTCGTGCACGCCCCCACCTACGTGGGTGTGTGTGAGAGAGATACAAACCTAGACATAATGCGCCGTCCATCCCCATGCCTCCGCCCAGTCCGACCACCAGTCACCACCACGCCCCACTCCTCCTCACCTTATCTCTCATCTTTCTCCCTCCATTTTTATATACAAGGGGCCACTATCAAAATTACAATTTGCAGATATACAAGGCCACTAACACTAATCGATGCAATATTAATGGTGTTTGCCTTGTGGTACTAGCAAAGGAGGACATTAATTATCCCTTGTATGCATGCGGGAGTTTGTAAAAAAATGCATCTTGATGTTCCGTGCAATGAACGGGCATCTTGCTAGTCCATGAAAACAACACATGGCAAAATTCCATGGCGAACGAGGGATTTGAATCTATTGGGAGGGGCTATTTGGATCTTGCCCGGGGTAGCCAAAATATTGGCGACCCTTTTGTCCACCAATGCCTTTGCCACCGATGAACGAGGAATGGCTCTGGTGCTCATGCTGTCATGCATCCTCCAACACGCACGTTGGAGACGAGCTCGCACGAGCTGTGTTTTTTTGTCCCACAACGCCGCCCGAGCCGCCCGCAGACCGACCGGTGACCCACAAATTACGCCATCCAACCATAGCCGCACACATTATGACAACTCAACCAACCGGACGAAATTCATGCAAACACGTAGACAAACTGATATTTCATATAAACAATGACGGAAATCATATAAAATACCGGATTTTCATACAAACATGACGGATTTCATTACATTCAAATGAACTACGCAGTGCTAGTTCTGGACAGCACAGGTATGTAATACCTGGCCTAAATGGTCGCCCGCCAATCGATTTGTGTTCCTCATGTCCGGCAGCACGATCACCGGACTGCCGGGAGCCCCGGAGGTATATGCTTCAGCGCAAAGGACGGCTCGCTTCCCCACTGCCCAACTGATATCATTGGCTGGTGCCGAAGATGATGGTGGCCGGCACCGGTTCAAGTTCATCACCGGCCACTACTTCGCCATGGCCGGCACCGGCTTGAGTTCATCCTAATGTTCCCCTCTTCCGTGGAGCCCATGCGGGGTCGACGAAGGTCCTCGCAAAAAAGGATCCGGCAAGACACCTGCTGTGTACGTCGGCGTCGCCTCCATGGTGGCCTTCATGGGACCCAAGCGGCGGCGGCCTCCCGTGTTCTACTTCTCCTCGATGATGGCAGCGGACGCGGAGGCGCTGGCCACCGACTCGTCACTCTCCGCGCACCCGGCTTCTGTCGCTGCTTGCATGGCGCGGCCGCCGGCATGGGAGTCTCGGCCACAGAAACGGGAGACGCGGTACAAAGCAGCGGCGTGGATGGCAGCAATGACGCCCGTGCGCTGCTCCTCGTCGAGCTGGCCTGGAGCGGTGAGTTGCTGAACCGCGCACCGGCTTGGGGCGGCAACTGGCTCCATCGGGCGAGGGGAGGGAGGTGGATCAGCAAGCTGCATAGCTCATATCCGGTGGGCTACCCAGCCGGCTTGGATGCGGAATAACTACTCTTTGTAAGCCATTGTAAGAGTAGACAAAATGGTGGAGGAGATAGGGGAGCGGCCCGGTCATGAACGGACGTGTGTCCAGAGTGGGTTTCTCTGCTTCCACACGGGCGGGTTTCATGGAGGCGTTTGAATGCGGCACGGAGGCGTGTTCAGCCAGGTATGCCGCAAGTGGCGCCCTCGACTCTGACCAAGGACACCGCGCCATTCTTCCACTGACATGTGGGCTCTTTGGGTGCATGGCATGCATGTCAGTGACCCAACGCAGGCAGCGCACAGCAGAGGAACCTTTGGTGGGCCAGGGCAGTCAGAAGCAGGCATTTCATAAACCGATGATTGTTCATTGAGTGTGACGTCATCTTTTTTCATGTAGATAAGCCTACTATGTTGATAGCCCGTTCGATATGTTGTGATTCATAAAGACCGCTGCAAACATCAATGTTCTGCTTATCACAGATAAGATTGATTAATACCCGTAACAATCCATGTCCTTAACAAAGGGTGCATGCACGTATAGGTTGAACGTGTGTCTTGCGTCGTGTGCTGTGTGCATGCAGGCGTGTGAGTGTTGCATGCGTGCAAGGGTACGTTTCAGTGTTGCATGCATGGGTGCATACGTGTGTGTGTTCGTGAGTGCATGTGTACGTGTCAGTGTTGCACGCCAGCATGCGTGTGTGTGTACGTGTCAGTGTTGCACGCCTACATGCGTGCGTGTCTTGCGTGCATGCATGTGTACGTGCGGGGTGAGGCTACACGTCAATCGACTGACTTTTTCATCTCTAGTAATTAGATTTTCCAGCCATTGGATACGAAATCAAGGGCCTCCAGTATATCATCAAACTCCACCCCCCCTGAGCCGCCAGCCACCACCGGCCGAACCGCCAGCCCCCGCCGCCCGCGGCTGGCCCGCCCTCCCCGAAACCACTCCCCACCGCCGGTCCGCCGCCGCACCGGCCATCCCTTTAGCCCCCCCCTCCCCGCTGAGCTTTTTATCTGGGGATCCCCACCCCACCGCCCAATGAACGCCCCCGAACCGCCAGTGACTGCCAACCAGAGGTCTCACGACTTCGAATACCACCGACCACTAATTTATTACCATTTCTGTCCTTCATATATGCGCTGACGGGTGGGACCTATGGTAATGTGCGCTGCTGAATGTGGACCGTTTGACTGGTCAATTGATCATGTTACCAACAAATTACGGAGCTGTATGGTGAGCCAGTGACCATATGATCACCCTAAAATGTACTCCTATTTTATTAACACAGTACAGACTCAAACTACCATTTCTTTCTTTCATATACGGGCTGACAGGTGGGCCCCACGGTTACGTGCCCCGATGGTGCAACACTAGTTGCGCCGCGTGGAACGTTTGACTGGTCAATTGATTGTGTCATCAACAAAATACGGAGTTGTACGGGTGAGCCAGTGACCGTATAATCATGATATGTATTTGTTTAACACGGTACAGATGCAAGGGCTCATATATACGCGCAAGCACTCACCGCTATAAGCGCACACACGCGAACCCTACCCCTATGAGCACCTTCGAGAGAGTGGGCCAGCATATATGATCTTGAGATTTTATGAAGTCACCATAGGTGCCTCGTAGTCGAGTGGAACGTCTCCTCCCACTGAACGTACGTCGCTGGAAAATACTGAAATTAACACAAGATAAATGCCAGCACCGGGACTTTAACCTTGGTGGGCTCGAGAAACCACTGTCCTCTAACCATCCAACCACATGTTGGTTAGCACGACAAAATGTCTGTGGTGACCGTGATGAGCTTATTCTGAAGTCCAGTGACCATATCGTGGTTTCTCTTCAAATACAATGACCATAAGCGTCGTCAACAAAATATGGAGCACGCATCAAATGCAAAGTCCGTCAGTGTCATCAACAAAATATGGAGACGTATCGTGAGCTAGATACTGTTGTACTATTGTATATGCTTATTTTCTTAGTGGCCGATTGCGTGTGTGGTGTGGTAGGCACATTATTCCTAGTTGTGGTGGGTCAACATGAAGACTCATGGTTCGGTTCCATCCTGCGCCACATATAGGTTGGACCGAGACGTGTTATACGAAGACCCATGTGGAGGACTCAGCGTACAACACGAAGCTACCAGAGTCGCGGAGGACTCTATCCCCACTGGTGATAAGCCGACTATATATGATTTGTAACCCTAGGCCCTTAGTATGTTATACAAGCTTGGGGGCTAGTTCGTCGATAGTATACACACACGCACAATGCCTGGTATTCATGTGTACTTTGTACACACCCCTATCACTAATATACAGTGCCAGGAGTAGGCTCTTTCTTCAACTGCAATTGAATTCTAGCATGTGCATGTGTTTATTTCATATTATCGATCCATAGAGTGAGAGCGGTTTGAAATATAGGCAATGGATTCTTTTGCAATTCATATATAAACATTAATTAGTGCACTCCATGTTGTTAGTGTGAAGCACTTTATACATTTGTCACTTGCATGAATACATTCCAAATTGCTAGCTACGAAATAGAATACATGTCGAATTCAACATAAAGGGGGTTTCGAAGATTCGAATTCATAGGAAGTGCATTCATCTATTTGAACCTGAGATAATGGCATTTGTAAATCAGATGTAAAAGGGGGCATCAATCTTTGTTGTGAGTTTGAACATGCTATATATATTCATACGCATATCTAACTTTTTTTTTTGCAACCAAGGAGATTATATCTACAACCATGCATGAACTGAGGTAAGTTGCATATTTTTTAATATATACTCATGTACAATGTATATTCAAATGTAACCCCTCCATTCCAAAATAATCGTAGCTTTAGGATTTTCAAGAGTAAAGATTTGTGAAGTTTGACAAATCCTGAAAGTTCAATTCAAGAGAACCAAAAACGTTAAGGCCTTCTGTGGTTCATAGGATAGGAATTTTCTAGGAATAGGAAAATCATAGGAAGTGAGATGACATGCATGTCAATTCCTATAGAGAAAGAGATGTCATTTGGTGCATAGGATAGGATTTTTTCCATTGAGTCTAGGCTAATGTTTTTTTCCTCCAAAACGTGAAGGATTGATTCCTATCCTACATAGGAATAGGAATCCATTCCTACAAGCCAAAGGGCTTCAAAGGAATTTTTTCTTTGCAAATCCTATCCTATAGAATTCCTACAAAAATCCTACAAACCAAAGGAGGCCTAATGCTTCTGCTCCCAAATATTGAACGAAGTGCCAAATAGGCCTCTGGTCACCCGAAACCACGCGAGACTAATGTTTTGGTGGTAGGAAATTACTGTCCTGACTCTGGCCCGTGTAGCCTATCGGCCCGATGTCCAAAGGTCTAAACCGGGGTAGGTTTGTAACTTCACCAAGACGCCAGAGAAGCATTCATACGTCATGGGCGCCTACCCATGCGCTCGGCCTAAATCTATCCCGCCCACATTTGGGACACCTGACATGACTGTCCTAGCCCCAACCCGCAATATGTCCGAAATTTTAGATGGGGGAAAGTTTGTAACTTTCCCCAAATTTCAAACAAGCGCGTCTCAAACCGAAACATTGTTCCCCCTCAGTTCCCCGCCTCCCTTCGTTTCCCCATTCATACTCCATGGGCGCGAAAACGCCCTCTCCACCAGCCACGAAACCCCAGCCTCCTCCGTCCTCCACCCCATAGCAGCCAATCCACCACCGCCCTCCTCCATCACGCCGGAGCCGGTACCCCGACGTCGTCGTCCAACGCAACCGCAACCACAACGCCCTCAAGGACTTAGCAGCTGAAGCCGAGGCAGAGCTGCCTCCACGACGCCGATGCCGACGTGCGCCGTACCAGAACCACACCGACCATGCCGTCCTGCGCCTCACTGCTGCGGCTCCACTGTCGCAACCGTCCACCGCACCGGAGCTGTTCCCGCTACGCCGTCGTTCGCCGCCTCGGATCTGCTTCCCCGCCGCCGACAGACGGCCACCGCACCACACTCAACAACTTGGCCATGGGTTCGTCCAAGGCTGCACCGTCCTCCACAACTTCTGGTTTCCGGCGAACAACAAGAAGATCGTCGGAAAAACAGAAGGAGGACACAACACTGCCAGCAGAAAGAGGTACTCCTCTTCCCTTATTCGTGCAAATCTTACGTCTCCGCTCACACTGTATTCATCCCACGAAAGAAACTAGTTGAGCGCTTCTTACTGCATCTTCTTCGTGATACTAAATGCACAAGGTTTCCTTCCTTTTACTATTTCAGCTTTGCTAGAGGTCAGTAGCCCGCCTGGATTTCAATTCAGGGTCAGTCGAACCGCAATTAAAAGAAGCAGCACCCGCTTAGGCGCGCGGAGCACCTAGTCCGCCTGTTCCCCGGGGAAGCGGCGCATCGGTGTCTATCATAGGGGTGTGGGGCGCAGGAGCTGCTTGCGCCCGATCTGAAGGCCGGCGGTGCGGTGAGGTCGAGGGGAGGGCGTAGGCAGGGGAGGAATACTGGGCCGGTGGTCGCTGGCGTTTCGAGGAAGATCATCAACACTGACTCGCTGGAGGTAGATGAAGGCGATATGCCTGTTCTTTGTACATCGGACGGTGCAGAAAAAATGGACTGGCCTATTTGCTTTCAGTCGACTGTTATTTTCATAGAATCCTGTAGTAATTTAGTGTGCCATGCATGTTGTAGAGCTAACATATGTCTCCCGTCATTTATTTCTCACCGACCTGTCATCTGCTACCTTTACACTGTACTAATTGTGCACACACTTCACCCATACTCACACTATTGTTTTTTTATGCATGGGTATTTCAGACTCTGACGCAGTGTTGATGAATGCAGAAAAGAAAAGACAAAAGTCACTTCAGTGTAATTCGAAGATAAGCACTAAGCGTTCCAGCGCTCTAATGGGTGCAGTGTCAGCAGTTGGAGACAGTAAACTTAGCTCTGCAGTTGACGATCTCAATTTCCACACACAACCATCCCAGGTGCTTACTTTAACTTCACGCTGTCAAATGTGGTTGCATGTTGCATATGGTGTCTAGTTTGTATTGCTTCCAATTTGGTTAAATTGCATCTGCTTACTTTACACATTATACCTTTGATAATGACATGCCTTCCTGTTTTTGATACATACTACATATGTCTATTAACCATGTTCGTACATCAAACTAATGCTCTTTTGTATCCCTCGTCAATCACTTATGATGAGACAGTCACCCGGGTGGGTTCCTGTGAGACGCCATACTCGTTTAAAGAGTGCAGTGTCATCCTCCCCACATGATTCTCAAGAAACAACAAGGCTAAATGAAGATAGTCAACGTAGCTCTCTAGTTGATCACCGCAATTCCCCCACACCACCATCGCAGGTGCTTGCTCTTACTTGGCAGTGTGATATGTAGTGTTTGTCTTACATGAAAGCAGTGTTCGTCAGTATCATGCATCAATGAGTTCTGAAGAGCAAATTTTATTCCTTTTTCTTGTGGGTTTGACTTGACAAGGAAAAATCAAGAAAGAGGAAGGAAAAGAGTAAGGAAGGCGATGATGGTGGTCCTCTGCAGCAACGTAAACGGAGCATCTTTACCGATTCTCCTTGTACTGATAGTGCATTACAAGGTCCAAGTCTCTGCTTCCCTACTCCACCATCCAAGGTGCTTGCTAACTTGGCGGTGTGATATCTGGTTGCATGTTGCATATGGTGTCTAGCTCGTATTGCTCCTAATTAGTGGAAACTGCATCTGCTTAGCTTACACATGATACATGTGAATATGACACGCTTTCCTGTTTTTGGTACATACTATATCTTATGATAAGGCACCTTTAAGTCGCCACTGTGATATTGGTTGTGTCTTGCATATGATTTCTAGCATGTACTGCTTCTAATTTGTTGAAACGCCATACAGTTTGAACTTGGCAGAGTGATATTGGTTGCATGTTTCATATGGTATCTAGCTTGCAGTGCTTCTAATTTGTTGAAATGCCTTCTGCTTAGTTACCACATCATAGGTGTGAATATGTCACACCATCCTGTTTTTCATACATATTCCATCCTCGCATCATGTGTTTGCCTTTCATCTGAGTAGTGTTCGTCAGTATCATGCATGAATGAGTTCTGAAGAGCGAATTTTATTCCTTTTTCTTATCGGTTTGACTTCACAATGCAAAATCATTACAGCTGAAGGAAATTAGTCCGGCAGTGGATGATGGTGGTCCTTCAGAGCAACTCAAACAGGGGGTCTCTATAGATACTACTCCGCCATCCTCCCAACAAGATTCGCAAGACAACACAAGGCTGGACAGTCAACGCAGCTGTGTAGATGATGAGCACATCTCCCCTACTCCACCATCACAGGTGCTTGCTCTAACTTGACACTATTATATGTGGTTGCATGTTGCGTATGATGTCTAGCTTGTATTGCTTCTAACTTGAATTACATCTGCTTACTTTACACATAATGCCTGTGAATATGACACGTGTTCCTGTTTCTAGAACATACGTGTACATGATGAGCACATCTCCCCCACTCCACCATCACAGGTGCTTGCTCTTACTTGGAACTGTTATACGTGGTTGCGTTTTCTGTATGATGTCTAGTTTGTATTGCTTCTGATTATGTTGAATTGCATCTGCGTAGCTTACAACTTATACCTGCAACGATCACTTACCCATAAGACACATTTAACTTGGGACTATGATGTAGGTTGCATCTTGCATTGTCTTCTAGCTTGTACTGCTTCTAATTTCTTAAAATGGCACTTACGACGAGACACTTTTTACCTGATAGAGTGATATTGGTTGCATGTTCATATGGTGCCTAGCTTTCATTTCTTCTAATTTTGTTGAAATGCCTTCCGCTTACTGTTTTTTCATACATATTCCATCCTCCTATCGTACGTGTGAATATGAAACACTGTCTTTTTTTGTATATATTCCATCCTCCTATCCTGCGCTTGCCTTACATCAAAGTAGTGTTCGTCTGTATCATGCATCAACCAGTTATGCAGAGCTAATTTTATTCATCTTCCTGTGGTTTTGACTTCATAAGGCAATATCAGAAAATAGGAAGGAAAAGAGTAAGTTAGGGGATGTTGGTGGTCCTCCGCACCGACGCAAACAGAGACTCTCTAGATTTGCCACTGCTACTGCTAATGAAGTTGAAGTCCCAAGTCTACATGATGAGTTCATCTCCTGTACTCCACCATTGCAGGTGCTTGCTCTAAGTTGACAGTGTGATAATTGGTTTCATGTTGCATATGTTGTCTAGCCTGTATTTCTTCTATTTTGATTAAATTGCACCTGCTGAGTTTATACGTTATACATGTGCATATGACATGGCTTTCTGTGTCTAGAATACACTGCATCTATCTATCATACCATGTTCTTACATCAAAGTACTGCTGTTGTGTATCCTGCATCAGTCACTCATGATTGGACGCTTTTAACATGGCAGTTTGATAGTGGTTGCATCTTGCATTGATTTCTACGTTGTACTGCTTCTAATTTTTCGAATTCCCACTTATGACAAGACACTTTTAACTTGGCAGAGTAATATTGGTTGCATCTTTCATATGGTGTCTAGCTTGCATTACTTCTATTTTCTTGAAAATTCTTCTGCTTAGTTTGCACATCGTAGCTGTGAATATGTCATGCCGTCCTGTTTTTCTTACATATTCCATCCTCATACAGTTGTCTTACATCAAAGTATTGCTTGTCTGTATCATGCATCAATGAGTTCCGAAGAGTGATTTTATTCTTTTGTGTTGTGGGTACAGCTTGACATGGCAAAGTCAAAAAAGATCAAGGAAAATAATATAGTAGGGAGTGTTGTTACTCGTCGGGTGAAACGGAAAAGGTTCTGCCGTGGAGATTCTGCTAGTACTTATAGTGCAGTAGAAGGTCCAAGTCCACCGGCTAAATCTACAAACACAGTATCACCTGCTCCACCAGCTGCAGCATCCGCTTTAACTGCACCAGCATCTCAACCAGTTACTCGTTTGTTTGCTCCGAAACTGGCTAGTTCCCAAGCTGCCTTCACACCTAACACTACTTCCGAAGCACTGCTGACACAACAGGACTTGGCAAGATCAGATGAACCTCATGAGCATCAACACCAAGACGGTACCTGACCGAGTCAAGTTGAAGTTGCATGCTCCTTTATATGTACTCTCATAGTTTGATGTACACTGACACTTTCCATATTCGTTGTTGAACTAGCACCACGGCACAAGCGGAAATAGACATCAGGGATAATGCTTGACAGATTAACAAAATCTAAAGGAGGAAGAATGGAGATCCATTTTGAGGCAGGTTTAAAAAGGCCACGTGATGCTACAGAGTCAGCCAAGTTAGTATCAGAGGCAGCCGTTGCCGTTAGGTGTGATGCACGTATCCTCCCAACGTGGATCCAGTACAGGAATGAGAAAGACAATACCCAGTTTAACACCTTCCTTGACCATTTATCCGTAAGTAATGTTATTCATCGCAATTAGTAATATTATCTTGCTCTGTCCCATACTTTCTAGCTTCCTCCTAATAAGACTCACATTCTTTTTTCAACAGATGAGGTTCAAGTTGGATCCGAAAGATGATGCAACTAGACAAGCATGCACTCATGTTTTTCAGTCTGCTCTGCGACAGTATCAGTACCACCTTAGAAAATCTCACTTTGAAGGCAAGGCTAACAATGAAATTGCCCAAACATCTCCAGTGGAATATATTACAGATGAAGACTGGACAGCCCTCGTTAAACACTGGTTTGATCCAAAGTATCAGGTAGGCTATATGTATTTGATCAGACCACATATTGAACTTGTATTTATGTATGTGCCTTACAAGTGTATCTTCTTCTAGGCTAACTGTTTGAAGAACAAAACCAACCGTTCTAAAGTGAAATTCCAACAGATCACAGGATCTCGTAGCTATATTGCACACTACGAGGCTCTTGTAAATAGCTGCTACTTCCTTCTTTTTTGTGCCATATTATCGTATCTATATTGACTTGTTCCAAATACAGAGGAAATCTCGTGTGGACCAAAAAGAACCTAAACCGAATGCAGTGCAAATCTTCAAGGATTGCCACACCAGCAAGATGAAGGGCATGAGCACACCAGTTCAAGCCGCTGTTGTAAGTCCTTACTCCTCCTGCCTTGAACTGATTGGTACTGTGATGTGTTCATTTAACTACTTGGTTTGCAGCCAATGTCAGTTACTCTGTTCACTTTTATTCACAGTTGTCTTAACGTATCATTTCACCTTACATGGTTTAAAAGAGATGAAGGATATTCTTTTGGTCTTGATCTGTAATCTAGTTGTTATGTTCACGTGCGCACACAATGATAAAATAGCCTGTTTGTTTTATATCTGTTTGCCCATGATATGAATGATGTCATACTATGTTCATCCTACTTTAAACCATGCCTCTTTATCCTTAGATGTCAACGAATGTGAGGAAATAGACAATACAGTAGGCATGCTACATGGACATATGTTCCGAAAGTGATTTTATTATGTAGTTGGCACTACAATACATGCTAATGTATTACAGTAGTTCACCAAAATAAGTTATGTATAAACGTTTAACCTACTTTGTTTGTTTTTGTCTCATTAGTAACTTATCTGGTACACTAATCTACAAGTTCAAACTTTCAGGAAGCTATGGAACAAATGATTGAATAGCCACAACCACCTGAAGGTGACGAGGCTACTACAGGCACAATGTCACCTCTTGCTACAGTGCGTCAGTATCTCTCCACTAATAGTGCAAAAAGCACCTTCCTGCGTAATTCTGGGTTGGTTGTCAAGGTAACCTCGTCCAAATTGCCTACTGAACGAAATCTTCCTGCTAGACAGAGTGATATATCTGTGCTCCAGACACAAGTCCAATCCCCAATGGACATTGTTTCGGAAACAAGAATAGTGGTTGAGAAATGTCGTCAAGATATGAATGGTTTTGAAACCAGACTATCAGACATTCGCTTCGTTGTTCAAGAGCAATGGCGGAAAAAAGGTGGAGATCGTGCTGCTCCATCAGATTCTACAGCCTGAAACATTAGCACTCAGGTCAAATGATTTGTGCTTCTATACATCTGATGGTGCTTTTATATGGAAGGACTGTAAACTTTATGCCAACATGCCTTTTGTTGTATGGTTGGAATTTATTTTGTTGTGATACAACATTTATGACGCTGCCTCAGGCTGCAGTAATTACGATGCTATTTTTGTATAGTGTAGGTTTATCTTAGTAATGTATTCGGCTGATACCTTCATAGGAGCCCAACATGCCAACATTCGTCGGGCCCATTCCAATTGGGCTAAAAACGATTACGGGCCGAAATTGGCATGTAGCCCACTAAAAATATTTGGGCCTAAATCAGCATAAGCTTTCATATTTTTCTGGTAGGCCTGTGCCCATAGTGGGCCTTTAACATGCCTAAACATAATTTGGGCCCTCAGTAAAAATAGGCCGTTTACAGGTGTAAATATCTCGAGCCCATAAAATACATGGGCCTTTAATAGACCGAAAGTGGGATTGGGCCCTGATTGTGCCAAATAACCCACTGGACTTTAACAGGCCGAAATTCGGACGGGCCGTAAATGCGCCGACCTAATACACGGGCCTTTAACAGGCCGGAACTTCGGTCGGGCTAGATTATCGTCATTTTTATATGGGCCGTTAATGGGCCCGATATGACGTTGGGCCACATATGGCCCATGGTTTACGTCCGGCGTTAACAGGCCGAAAATGACAACAGGCCGAAAGTGGCCCAAAGCTATAGTGGGCCTCTAACAGGCCGAATGTCAGACATGGCCGAATATGACCCAAATCCTTCACGGTAGTTTATGGGCCGAAAGTTTTGATGGCCTATAAATGGGCCCAAATGAAGCCGGACCTTTAACAGGACGGAAATACATCGGGCCGTAATTCGGCCCAATTACTTAGTGGACTGTTAATGGGACAGAAGTGACCATGGGCCGCGTTGATGACAAGTTTAGGACATGTCGTTGACGGGTCGATTCGACAGAGAATGTTGGGCCTTTAGCTGGGCCGGCTCATTATGGTCGGCAGAATCTAGTGGGCCTTTAGCTGGGCCGGCCCATTGTGGTCCGCAAAATCTTGTGGGCCTTTAGCTGGGCCGGCCCATTATGGTCTGCAAAATCGTGTGGGCCTTTAGCTGGGCCGGCCCATTATGGTCCGCTAATTTTTGTGGGCCTTTAGCTGGGTCGGCCCATTATGGTCCGCTAATTTTTGTGGGCCTTTAGCTGGGTCGGCCCATTATGGTCCGCTAAATCTTATGGGCCTTCGGTTGGGCCGGCCCATTTAATCTTTGTGGGCCACTTTTGGGCCGGTCCACGTGTCAACATATCATAGGCCCATCTCGACCATTGGATGAGTGACACCTATGCCAACGCGGAGCTGACACGTGGATCCGTCAGCCAATGAGAATTTTACACGTGGAAAATCGGCATTGGTCGTGGCTGTTAATGGGTTATCGGATCCAAAATCTGACCTGATAGCTTAACGGCGTTCCGTTACGGTGGATGCCACGTGTCGGTCACCCTTGATGAAAGCACTTCTGTGACGCGCGATTTATCGTCATGGAAGTGGACACTTCCGTGATGATAATTTTGGCAATGTCATGGAACACTTCTACGACAGCACAGGTATGACTATCTTGATTCTGTCATAAATTTGTCATGGATGTACATGCATGACAGAAAACGCGACCTACTGTGACAAACACGTATCATCACGGAAGTGTATTTTTTTCTAGTGACTATGACGCTTTGACCGGAGGAGTAAGCTGTGGAGGTGGGCACCGCACACGGCTAAGAGAAATCTTGGTGTGTCTTTGGGGTGCCCCCGCCCCCGTATATGAAGGGGGGAAGGAGGCCAGCAGCCTAGGAGGGGCGCGCCAAGGGGGGGTCCTACTTGGACTCCCAGTCCAAGTAGGATTCGGCCCCCCACCCTTTCCTTCCAACGGAGGGGGGGAGAGGGAAGGAGAGGAGAGGAAGAGGGAAAGGGGGGCCGCGCCCCCTCCCCTTCCTATTCGGACACCCCTTTGGGGGGGGGCTTGTGGGCTGTCCCCTCTTCTCTCCCATGGCCCATGAGGCCCATGATTTCCCCCGGGCGGTTCCGGTAACCCCTCGGTACTCCGATAAAATACCCGAATCACTCGGAACCATTCCGATGTCCGAATATAACCTTCCAATATACGAATCTTTACCTCTGGACCATTGTGAGACTCCTCGTCATGTCTGTGATCTCATCCGGGACTCCGAACAAACTTCGGTCACCAAAACACATAACTCATAATACAAATCATCATCGAACGTTAAGCATGCAGACCCTACGGGTTCGAGAACGATGTAGACATGACCGAGACACATCTCCGGTCAATAACCAATAGCGGAACCTGGATGCTCATATTGGTTCCTACATATTCTACGAAGATCTTTATCGGTCAAACCGCATAACAACATACATCATTCCCTTTGTCATTGGTATGTTACTTGCTCGAGATTCGGTCGTCGGTATCCTCATACCTAGTTCAATCTCGTTACCGACAAGTCTCTTCACTCGTTTCGTAATGCATCATCCCGCAACTAACTCATTAGTCACATTGCTTGCAAGGCTTATAGTGATGTGCATTACCGAGAGGGCCCATAGATACCTCTCCGATACACGGAGTGACAAGTCCTAATCTTGATCTATGCCAACTTAACAAACACCTTCGGAGACACATGTAGAGCATCTTTATAATCACCCATTTAAGTTCTGGCATTTGATAGCACACAAGGTGTTCCTCCGGTATTCGGGAGTTATAATCTCATAGTCAGAGGAATATGTATAAGTCATGAAGAAAGCAATAGAAATAAAACTAAACGATCATAATGCTAAGCTAACAGATGGGTCTTTTCCATCACATCATTCTCTAATGATGTGATCCCGTTCATCGAATGACAACACATGTCCATGGTTAGGAAACTTAACCATCTTTGATTAACGAGTTAGTCAAGTAGAGGCATACTAGGGACACTCTGTTTGTCTATGTATTCACACATGTACTAAGTTTCCGGTTAATACAATTCTAGTATGAATAATAAACATTTATCATGATATAAGGAAATATAAATAACAACTTTATTATTGCGTCTAGGGCATATTTCCTTCAAAGAGTTGGGCCAGAAGAGTCCTGAGTCGACGACAAGGGTGGAGGGGGCGCCCCCTGCCTTGGCACTGACTCGTGGACCCCCTGACTTGAAACCGACGCAAAAAATTCCTATAAATCCATAAACCCCCAGAAAGAAACCTAGATCGGGAATTCCGCCGCCACAAGCCTTTGTAGCCACGAAAAACCAATCGGGAGCCCGTTCCGGCACCCTGTCGGAGGGGGAAACCATCACCGATGGCAATATTCATCATCTCCGCGGTCTCCATGACAAGGAGGGAGTAGTTCACCCTCGGGGCTGAGGGTATGTACCAGTAGCTATGTGTTTGATCTCTCTCTCTCTATCTCTCTCTCTCATGTTTTTGATATGGCATGATCTTGATGTACCGCGAGCTTTGTTACTATAGTTGAATCATATGGTGTTTCTCCCCCTCTATCTTCTTGTGATGAATTGAGTTTTACCTTTGAGGTTTCACTATTATCATATTGAATACTATTATGGATTTGAGAACACTTGGTGTATGTCTTGCGTGGGATACGCGTGGTGACAATGGGGTATTCTATTGATTCACTTGATGTATGTTTTGGCACTCAACTCGCGGATTCCCGAGGTGACATTGGGGTAATCTATGCATAGGATTTGATGCACATTTTCGTCCTTGTTTCTCCGGTAGAGATCTTGGGGCACTCTTTGAGGTTATTTATGTTGGATTGGATATTATGAATCTGAAGTTGTTTGATGCATATCGTATAATTGACCCACGGATACTTGTGGTGACATTGGAGTATCTAGGTGACATTAGGGTTGATTGATGTGTGTCATATGGTGTTATTTTACTACGAACTGTATGGCTGTTTGTGACACTTATAAGAATAGCTCAATGGATTGATCGGAAATAATAACTTTGAGTTGGTTTCGTACCCTACAAGCAATTTCATCTTATGTTCCCCGCGATATGAACTTTGGAGTGACTTTTGTCGCACGTTGAGGGATTTTCGTATGATTTAATTATGTTATCATTGTTGAGAGAACTTGCACTAGTGAAAGTATGAACCCTATACCTTGTTCCCAAGCATTGCAATACCTTTTTTTGCTCACTTTTGCTACTAGTTACCTTGCTGTTTTTACATTTTCAGATTACAAAAACCTATATATGCCATCCATATTATGCTTGTATCACCATCTCTTCACCGAACTACTGCACCTATACAATTTACCATTGTATTGGGTTATTTGGGGACACAAGATACTCTTTGTTATTTGGTTGCAAGGTTGTTTGAGAGAGACCATGTTCATCCTACGCCTCCCACGGATTGATAAACCTTAGGTCATCCACTCGAGGGAAATTTGCTATTGTCCTACAAAACTCTGCGCTTGGAGGCCCAACACGAGTGTACAAGAAGAAGGTTGTGTAGTAGACATCACGCCGCCTTTTATTTCATTTCATTTTATTTTTATTTATCGTTTAACCTTGGCCAGTAGTTTCGATAAAACCCCCATTATTATTGTTCCGTTTGCAACCGATAGAATAGGCTATTTCCATAATACGATCTAGGTGTGAACGTAGCTGCATCTGCGACAACGTAGTTATGAGGTTGGTAATTGTGTGTGCATCATTCCATGTGGGATCGACAAACTCTACTTATCACGAATTACAATAGTCATGTGCACTTGCAGATCATCAGCCTCGCAACCCCTAGATGGCTTGTGTAGGTGCCTATGCACCCTAGGGCACTCCCGGTGCCCCCTCTATCCTGGAGGCTAATATACCCCGTGACATTCATCATATTTATCGACTGCTTTTTCGCCCCCACTGCTTCACTTTGAAGGCAATCTTCGTTTCCAGCTTTGATACCCCCTGAACATAAAAGATAATTCAGCTACATCTTCGTCAACGTTGTTCCTCGTCTCTCTGAGATGAGTTGTGAGTAGGCCAGACTATGGGTTCATGTCAGTAGCCAAGATGCAATCTCTCCCCTTTGCAGATCAATACAATAGTCATTCAAGTTTCCGTGCATGATTATGGTTAATCTTATGTAAACACTTGTTGTGATGTTGATCATGTGATGAATTGTCTTTTATGTTCAAATCATATGGATGACCTATGTTATTTTTTTGTTCAGATCATATGGATGACCTATGTTTGATTTATGTATGCATAATTTCTCATGTTATTTGTCGACTCTTTGCTAGTTTAGATGGGTAATCAGTGGTGGACAAGGAGTACATTAGCTGGGTTTAATCTTGCAAGTAAACTATTGTATTGAAAAAAGTGAAAAGTCTTGCATTGTATTATAGCCATTAAGGATACTATATGATACCCCGCGCGTTGCTGCAGGAATTTGTAGAGAAGAATTGATGCATTGAGAAATATTAACAATCATTCAAGCAAATATTTTTATTCCTTCTTAACCATGTATTGTGCAAATACATGTATAAGATCATCAATAGTACTAATGAGAGTTAATTTGGATAACACTTGTACTTGATACATGTAATGATCACTTATTCTTGATTTAAGCCACATTATAACTAATTGTAGGTAGACGTGTAGTTTGCAGCTGCTCACATGCATGCTTGACCATGTCATCCCTGCTGTTCAAAAATCAACATTATTAGTATAGTTGTACTTGTGTAATCAGGTTAGCGGAGAGAAACATACTTTTGACTAATTTTATTTGGATAAGAGAACTGATAGTACCTATAAATTTTTGTTCCGATTATACTCATAACCTTTGTCGGGGATATACCCCGCGGTGTAACCGGCCGGATGTATGACTCGGCTGGATCTTGGCGACTCATTGGTAACCCGTCCGATCTTGGCGACTCACTAGTAACCCGCCTGATCTTGGCGGCTCATTGGTAACCCGGCGAGCGGGTCAGACGGACGACAAGGCCCAAGACCCAGTAGGCCGGTTCGTATGATGGTGGGCCGGCTTAAGAGGAAAGGCATAAGGAATATTCTCCTATAAAGAAAGCAAGACTAGGACTCCACTTGTAATAGATTAATCCTAATCCTACTAGGACTAGTCATATAAACCGCCCCTTCAACATATATAAGAAGGGGCAGGGCACCCCAAGAGGGATAAGAAGAAAATAATAGCTAAGGCTAGACACAACTAGGAGAGCCGGTTTACGGCGACTCTCTCATGAGCATAATGAGATCTAGCCACAAACAGCATGTAGGGCTATTACCGGATGATGTTTCTCAGGGCCCGAAGCTGTCTAAATCCTTGTCTTGTGTTGCATCTCTTGATTCCACTCAACCCCTCTCAAGCTACCACAAAGATGCGTTGGCCTCACGACTAAGTCCTCACACTAGGAATCTGTCGTGACAATTCCACGACAACCTTGTTACTTGTTCATTGTCACATTGTTGTTTATACCATCTGACAAACTGAGATGAAGTTCTCTTGCTGGAAGATCTACCTCTTTTCCATGGTGGCCTGCAAATATGGCATTCAAGAGAAATTCAATGGTGAATAGGAAATATCTTTATAATTTGGTACCTCTCTCTATTGGTGGTTTCAGCTTCTCTATATTTAGTACTTCATTTAGCTAAAGAGTACATGCTAACAAAAATCATCATTTGAATTCATGTTCAATTGACCTGAACTAATCGACCTATACAAAGAGTTATAAAATTATTACTTATTTTGTTTTTCTTCTTGTCCATAGTTGCGGGTTGGTGAGGAGGTATAGCATTGTTTGACCCATCTAGTGTTTTGATCATTGGGCCACAACAAAAGTTTGGTCAGATTTGTTTAAATAGAGCCTTTAACTTCTATTTTATGGTTGCTGGAAAACCTCTGGATACTTATTGTAGAAGATGGATGGGTAATCAGTTCTTTGTTTCGAGATGCCTGGAAGCATTTTATGGCTCGGGTTAGTTTTTTGCAGGAAATTATAGTTCAGATTAGGCTCCAGAAAATACTTCCTGAAATGAATAGAAAATGTCTAACCTTTCTAGAGGCTGCATTTAGGGGAAGCGATCTTCATGACTCCCAGCCCAGAACCATTGCGATAACTATGTTGTCATATACAGAATTAGAAGAAAAATAAGATAATGCATAAACTCAAATGTACCATATAATCTGGCAAGTGTTCACAAAAATATTAGGTGATGTCGGACATATCATCAAATATTGCTTTCCAGAGCACAATACATATGCAAGAATGAACTCCATGGCCAAGGACTGGAATAGATCACTATCTATATGACCTGTATATGTGAACCTGAATGTTGCTCTTTGTAAATCCCTGAAACTTAGATTTAGAACCAATGAATCTAGTAAAGGACTAAATCTGTGAATGAAGACAAAATTGGCAACATTAGCATGGTTTGTGATTCCAACCGGCAACGATGAGACATGTTCTAGATAGCACCTTTTTCTAATCCAATGTTCCTGTCATAGACTATGACCAGCAGCGCCAAGCCGCAAAAATCAATTGCGTGTAACAACTAACAGAAAATAAAACACACAACCTCACAAATTATCTTTGTATCAATTTGCTGGAGTTAATTCCCTTTGATCTCACATAATAGCTAAGCTACACAACACTCAAAGAGTCAAAAAAATATAGGTACAATAATGATACCTGAGTGGCATGACATGGAATCTTCTCCTTTCTATCTTTGATAAGTAACTACTGAACTTCACGGGAAAGATAATGGATTTGCAACAACAACTAAATGATCATAGTGGTATGCTGAGGTGAAATCAGACAGTTTGTTGAAAATAAAAAGGAAATAATTGCTGAGGTGACACTATTGCTGAGGTGGACATGTTGCATGTCAAGTGAAATAGGATAGTGGGGATCAACTATTTAAGTATTATAGATGCATCTAATAAAATCCCGCAAACAATAGCATGGAATCATGTGTAAAGAAATTATTTGTGTTTACACTTAATGCTTGTTAGGTGCAAAAGGTGCATCGGCCTTGAACAAATTATTAGTTATAGATGCAAGGTGAGTCTCGGTCCACATAATTATGGGTATGCTGCCTATGTAATATCATCACATCACAATTAGTCTAGCATGAGCATGAGATATTTCATTTTAAACCTTTTCATATGATTATGTTACTTGCCACATTTTTATGTATTCGAGAGTTACACTTGATGAACCTATAAACTTGGTCCAGTTTTTAGCATAAGAATTAACTTCCAACACCTTTATACGCATTTTTATTTTCAGTTATCATTTTTTAAAATAAAAAATATTATCTACTGCCACATTATCTTTTAATTATTTTGTCATCAGACTACTAATAAGACTGGTAAGGTTGACACCCTTGTTGGTATTGTTGGCGTACAAATTTTATTTGTGTTGTAGAACTTATCATCGGTGTGAAAATCTTGTACCTCCATGGATTGATATCTTGGTTTCTCACCGAGAGACAATTGCCGCTTGCTACAAACTCTTACACTAAGAGGTTAGCAACAAGCAAGACAAGCTATCATTTGACTCGTGAAAAACTTCATGCATTGATTACCTTGGTTCTTCAGTTGAAGGGAAATCTTCTACTCCCTCTGTAAAAATATAAGAGAAACGCTCTTATATCTCTATACAAAGGAAGTACATCTCGTGAAGTACTTGTTACAAACATGCTTCCGTGCCCAATAGATATGGGAGTCATGGATTTGCAACATCTCATACCATAATATAGGTTGTGGAGTTGGTGAAGCATTGCTCAAATTATGTTGTAATAAATAGGTACAAAAATCTTAATTTACATACAAATACAAATAATTCTCCAACAAAAGGAGGCAGGAAATGTGACGAGCAGCAAAATCCTTAATCCCTTATCACTAGCATCTCACAATTTTATTTACCAAGCTATACCACAATACCTTTTTTTTTGCGGGTGGGTTATACCACAATACTTAACGGAAGATTCTGTGATGGGTGTACACTCTGCAGTGAGTTCTCACGCCTGCTTCCCCCTGACCTTGTTGAGGTGCACAAAGTCAAAGGCCACCACGACGGTCCTGTCCATCCTTTTGACGACGAACCTCTCCACCAGCACCGACCGGCCGGCCACCTTCTCGGCCTCCTCCTCCTCGTCGACCCACCCGCCCCTGTACTCCTCCCACCGCATCCTCTCCCACACGCTCGCGCACACCCCCACGCTCTGCCCGGCCGCGGCTCTGAACCACACGTACCCGTCACCGTGCCGCGGGGCGCCGCTGGACACCTCCTGCGTCGCCTCCAGGCTCCCGCCGATGAGCACCTTCCTGCTGTACAGCTTAGAGCCGCCGTGGGTGTCGTGGACCGGCTCCCAGTGCTGCTCGAGCGCCCCCTCGTAGAAGGCGGCGCGGTCCATCTGCTCGGACGGGGAGACGCCGTCTTCTTTGATGAGATAGAACGGGCAGTACCATTTCCCGACAGCCGTTGACACCGCCGTCGCCGCGGGGGAGACGTCGAGGAGGCTCGCGTCGGCGAGCTGGCGCGAGCGGTGCGCCACGTTGAGGCCCAGCGCGTCGCCGAGGTCGAGCCGGTTCTTGGTGGGCTTGGAGGCGTACACGCGCCAATACTTCTTGCGGTAGAGGTAGTTTGGGTAGCCGTCGGCGGCGACGGCCTTGGCCGTGAACCGGCCCCGGCGGCGCTGGACGATCTCGATCTGCTGGTAGACGTCGGCCGGGTCGAACGGCTGCGGCTTGACGTCGTTGATGCAGCGGCAGAAGCAGCACGGGGTCATGTCCTCCTCGCGGGAGCAGGTCCGGACGAGCCCCTTGCGCTTGCCCGAGGCGACGACGGCGTAGTAGCGGTTGGAAGCGACGGGCTGGTCGGGGACGGGCACGAAGACGACGGAGTCGGTGTAGGTGGTGCTGCTCTGCCCGTGGTGCTCCGTGTACCGGAGCGTGAGCACGCGGTCCTGCGGGAACGGGAGGTCGCGCACGCGCGTCCCGCCGCACTGCCCCCAGCAGCACGTCTCGTCGTCGTCCCCGTCGTCGTTGCCCTTGACGACGAGGTAGCCCGAGTTCCGGCCGTCGGGCGGCGGCCGGGAAGCCGCCTCCGGGTGGCTCATGAAGAGAGAGAGCGGCTTGGTCGCGTACATGGCTCCTTGATTTTCTGCTTCTTGTGTGTGTCCTTCAAGTTTACTTTGCATATATATACTACAAGAGTACAAGTACGGGTGCCGCACTGAAACTATATGAAAATATGTTTGCGATATGATCTTATCGTGTGATTAGTAAAAGGGAGTTAACAAGAAAGTCGGGATGACCGTTAGTTGTTCACTGGGCCAAGGAAACGCGTGGTTTGACGCGATTAGTTGCCGCTAGCGCACCTCGTCTGTTGTACGTATTACAACATTCATAGTTTCACAAGATATAAACTTCGTCCAAGAAATTACCTTTGTTTGACCACTGGAATCTCCGAGAAGTTTCTTGTTTTGCCGGGACCAAGGTACGGCTTAACCTGCTCCGCCACGGTCAGCGCACTCTTTGTAGGAACATGGATATACATGTCGATAATCCAATCCCATGTGGATATGACCTGGTACACGATTTTTTAGAAGAAAAGGGCCACGCCCCTGTTCCATTCCCATTCAGAAATGAAACACAAATTCGGTCATATTACAGTGAAAAGCACGCGGTGAGCAGCAAACGTACTGCCACAGTCTGTTTATCAACGCCACAAAAGCTATAGAAACGTAAGGCACAGAAACTAGTTGAAGGTTAAGCACAACAAGGACCCAAACCGGCACACACAGTCCGTGTTACATAGGGTGTGTTTGGATGCCGCCCCAGCTCGCCTTACCACCTCAAAATTTTGGCGTAGCATTCTACCACCTATGTTTTGCCCAAAAATTGGCGTGGATATGAACTACGAACGTTGATGGGGTGCTGGCGAGCCAAATTATTGGCCTCCATCCAAACGAACGTCCACACTTGGTCAATGGCCAAATTGTTGACAAGGCAGCTATGGGCACCAATCCAAACATACCCGTAGTAGCCCCGATCAGCACCGGACATGTCGAGGTCCCGCTTGTTATGGCTTCAGAAAGCATCTCCCCGCCTCAGCCAGGATCTGGCCACAATAGCAGAGGGGGCTTCTCGCTAGCAGCTCCAGTTCTTTCAAAATCCGCTGCAGTTTGTCCCTGACATGACCTGCGGATAGGCAGCCCCACGAAAATAGATTCAACCCGGTTTTTCACCAAATAGCTTGCATCCCATGCCAAACAACAGAATTGAAAACCATGTCATTGCGAGTTTTACAGAGAGCCCATAGACCGGCTGCATGAATAACATTAACCGCAGCAAATTCATCTCCTCTGTGCCAACGGGATGAGAAGGACATCATATTAATGTCACCTCTAAATCCAATCAGCCTACAGATTGCTTTCCAGAACTCAGCAGCAACAACACAACCGAAAAATAAATGGAAACAAGACTCTAGCTCAGAGCAAAAAACATAAGTAGGGTCCAAAACTGCTTGCCTTTTACCTAGGTTATCCCTAGTTAGCAGTTTGTTATTAGCTAAGAGCCATAGAAAAATATGTATCCTAGGAGGAATCTTGATAGACCAAACAGCAGGGGAGCCAACCGGTAGCACACCCCTAAAATTAACAAACTTGTAGAAGGATTTGACTGTATATACCCCTTTGGAATTCATATTCCAAACCAGGGAATCCTCTAGATCAGTGTACTGGATGGAGTTAACAATTTCTAGTAGCTCAAACCATAGGGTCATAAGCTCCCGAGTAAAGCATCTCCTAAATGTAAGCTTAAGGGTATCTCCATCCCACACTTTGTCAATAGTTATATTGTGCTCATTAGCTAAAACATAAATGTCCCAATATCGGATAGTTAAGGTGGCATTACCAAACCAATGATCCTCCCAGATCCTCACCCTCTTACCATTGCCTATATTCCAGGAGAAGCCAACCTTAGCAGTTTGGGCTACCCAAAGCACCCCCCCTTCCAGAAAGGAGAGGCCAGAGCAAGCAAAATTATTGTTATTATGGGGATTATACTTGGAATCAATGACATTCTTCCAAATTTTACCCTCAGAGTTATAATATCTACCCAAGAAGCTAGAAGGGCCAAATTCATATCCCCAATATCAGTAATGCCAAAGCCCCCAAACTCCTTTCCCATGGTAAGGGAGCCCCAAGCAGCTAAGTGATATTTGTGATGGCCCTCATAGTCATCCTAGAAGCAATGAGCCAACTGAAAATTAATGAGTTTAATTACCCATTTGGGAAATTTAATGAAGCCCATGAGATAAGTGGGGGTACTAGCTAAACAGGCTTGGACTAGAATTGGTCTCTTACCAAAGGAAAGAAGGCTTGAAAGGACACGCGGTGCCTGTCGGTGTCAAAACCGGCGGATCTCGGGTAGGGGGTCCCGAACTGTGCGTCTAAGGTCGATGATAACAGGAGGCAGGGAACACAATGTTTACCCAGGTTCGGGCCCTCTCTATGGAGGTAATACCCTACTTCCTGCTTGATTGATCTTGATGAATATGAGTATTACAAGAGTTGATCTACCACGAGATCGTAATGGCTAAACCCTAAAAGTCTAACATGTCTGACTATGATTATGAGGATGTATCTACGGACCTAGACCTCCGGTTTATATAGACACTGGAGGGATCTAGGGTTACATGAGGTCGGTTACAGAGAAAGGAATCTTCATATTTGATCACCAAGCTTGCCTTCCACGCCAAGGAGAGTCCCATCCGGACACAGGTAAAGTCTTCGGTCTTCGTATCTTCACGGCCCATCAGTCCGGCCCATATCCAATAGGTCGGACGCCCGAGGACCCCTTAGTCCAGGACTCCCTCAGTAGCCCCTGAACCAGGCTTCAATGGCGAGGTGTCCGGCGCACAGATTATCTTCGGCATTGCAAGGTGGGTTCCCCTTTCCGAATACTCCAAAATAGTCTTCGGACGTAACGAACGTGTCCGGATATGTAACACAAGTACCACACACAACCGCAGAGAATATAATATTGCACGAGTCCAATATGCTGACAACTTTTTGTAATGTGAGAACATGTTTGCCCAGTCATTATTTCAAACCGTTTCTTGTCCTGCCATTCCACGTTTCGAGGTGTGGTTTTATTGGCACGTCTTGTCGAAGCAGAGATCGTGCCCCCTTATTGCGGGATTCTCATTAATATGAGTGTGGGTAACCCAACCGCTCCATTGGTATGGTTCCTTAGGAATAGGCAGGTTTTTAGGTTTAGAAGGAGGCGTTCGATATCCGTTGCCTTTATAAAGGGGCCAAGGGCCATCTTATTTTGTGCCAACCCTTTCCTCAACCCTTCCAACTTCGAGTTCTAGCGCCCGAGGTTCGACTTCATTGCTTCAAGCTGCCCAATCATGTCCGGACCTGGCCTACAGGGCCGATGTGTGGCCTCCTCTGTTATAGAGGAGGATATTACAATGTTGGGGAACGTAGTAATTTCAAAAAAATTCCTACGCACACGCAAGATCATGGTGATGCACAACAACGAGAGGGGAGAGTGTTGTCCACATACCCTCGTAGACCGAAAGCGGAACGGTTGATGTAGTCGTACGTCTTCACGACCCGACCGATCAAGTACCGAACGCACGGCACCTCCGAGTTCAGCACACATTCAGCCCGATGACGTCCCTCGAAATCCGATCCAGCCGAGTGTTGAGGGAGAGTTTCGTCAGCACGACGGCGTGGTGACGATATTGATGTTCTACCGATGCAGGGCTTCGCCTAAGCACTACTACATTATTATCGAGGTGGACTATGGTGGAGGGGGCACCGCACACGGCTAAAAGATCAACTTGATCAATTGTTGTGTCTATGGGGTGCCCCTGCCCCCGTATATAAAGGAGCAAGGGGGGTGCGGCCGGCCAGGGAGAGGGCGCGCCAGGAGGAGTCCTACTCCCACGGGGAGTAGGACTCCCCCCTTTTCCTGATTGGAATAGGATTCGGGAGGGGGAAAGAGGAGGGAGAGAAGGAAAGGGGGGGGCGCCCCCTTCTCCTTGTCCTATTCGGACTAGGGGGGAGGGGCGCGTGGCCCAGCCCTGGCCGCCTCTCCTCTTCTCCGTAAAGGCCCACTAAGGCCCATTTACCTCCTGGGGGGTTCCGGTAACCTCCCGGTACTCCGGTAAAATCCCGATTTCACCCGGAACACTTCCGATATCCAAACATAGGCTTCCAATATATCAATCTTCATGTCTCGACCATTTCGAGACTCCTCGTCATTTCTGTGGTCACATCCGGGACTCCGAACAACCTTCGGTACATCAAAACATATAAACTCATAATATAACTGTCATCGTAACGTTAAGCGTACGGACCCTACGGGTTCGAGAACTATGTAGACATGACCGAGACATGTCTCCGGTCAATATCCAATAGTGGAACCTGGATGCTCATATTGGCTCCTACATATTCTACGAAGATCTTTATCGGTCAAACCGCATAACAACATACGTTGTTCCCTTTGTCATCGGTATGTTACTTGCCCGAGATTCGATCTTCGGTATCTCAATACCTAGTTCAATCTCGTTACCGGCAAGTCTCTTTACTCGTTCTGTAATACATCATCCCACAACTAACTCATTAGTTGCAATGCTTGCAAGGCTTAAGTGATGTGCATTACCGAGAGGGCCCAGAGATACCTCTCCGACAATCGGAGTGACAAATCCTAATCTCGAAATACGCCAACCCAACAAGTACCTTTGGAGATACCTGTAGAGCACCTTTATAATCACCCAGTTACGTTGTGACGTTTGGTAGCACACAAAGTGTTCCTCCGGTAAACGGGAGTTGCATAATCTCATAGTCATAGGAACATGTATAAGTCATGAAGAAAGCAATAGCAACATACTAAATGACCGGGTGCTAAGCTAACGGAATGGGTCATGTCAATCACATTATTCTCCTAATGATGTGACCCCGTTAATCAAATGACAACTCATGTCTATGGTTAGGAAACATAACCATCATTGATCAACGAGCTAGTCAAGTAGAGGCATACTAGTGACAATCTGTTTGTCTATGTATTCACAAATGTATTATGTTTCCGGTTAATACAATTCTAGCATGAATAATAAACATGTATCATGATATAAGGAAATAAATAATAACTTTATTATTGCCTCTAGGGAATATTTCCTTCAGTCTCCCACTTGCACTAGAGTCAATAATCTAGATTACATAGTAATGATTCTAACACCCATGGAGCCTTGGTGCTGATCATGTTTTGCTCATGGAAGAGGCTTAGTCAACGGGTCTGCAACATTCAGATCCGTATGTATCTTGCAAATTTCTATGTCTCCCACTTGGACTAAATCCCGGATGGAATTGAAGCGTCTCTTGATGTGCTTGGTTCTCTTGTGAAATCTGGATTCCTTCGCCAAGGTAATTGCACCAGTATTGTCACAAAAGATTTTCATTGGACCCGATGCACTAGGTATGACACCTAGATCAGATATGAACTCCTTCATCCAGACTCCTTCATTTGCTGCTTCCGAAGCAGCTATGTACTCCACTTCACATGTAGATCCCACCACAACGCTTTGTTTAGAAATGCACCAACTGACAGCTCCACCATTCAATGTAAACACGTATCCGGTTTGCGATTTAGAATCGCCCGGATCAATGTCAAAGCTTGCATCAACGTAACCGTTTACGATGAGCTCTTTGTCACCTCCATATACGAGAAACATATCCTTAGTCCTTTTCAGGTATTTCAGGATGTTCATGACCGATGTCCAGTGATCCACTCCTGGATTACTTTGGTACCTCCCTGCTAGACTTATAGCAAGGCACACATCAGGTCTGGTACACAGCATTGCATACATGATAGAGCCTATGGCTGAAGCATAGGGAACATCTTTCATTTTCTCTCTATCTTCTCAGTGGTCGGGCATTGAGTCTTACTCAACTTCACACCTTGTAACACAGGCAAGAACCCTTTCTTTGCTTGATCCATTTTGAACTTCTTCAAAACTTTGTCTAGGTATGTGCTTTGTGAAAGTCCAATTAAGCGTCTTGATCTATCTCTATAGATCTTGATGCCCAATATATAAGCAGCTTCACCAAGGTCTTTCATTGAAAAACTCTTATTCAAGTATCCCTTTATGCTATCCAGAAATTCTATATCATTTCCAATCAACAATATGTCATCCACATATAATATTAGAAATGCTACAGAGGTCCCACTCACTTTCTTGTAAATACAGGCTTCTCCAAAAGTCTGTATAGAACCAAATGCTTTGATCACACTATCAAAGCGTTTATTCCAACTCCGAGAGGCTTGCACCAGTCCATAAATGGATCGCTGGAGCTTGCACACTTTGTTAGCTCCGTTTGGATCGACAAAACCTTCTGGTTGCATCATATACAACTCTTCTTCCAGAAATCCATTCAGGAATGCAGTTTTGACATCCATTTGCCAAATTTCATAATCATAAAATGCGGCAATTGCTAACATGATTCGGACAGACTTAAGCATCGCTACGGGCGAGAAAGTCTCACCGTAGTCAATCCCTTGAACTTGTCGAAAACCTTTCGCAACAAGTTGAGCTTTGTAGACAGTAACATTACCGTCAGCATCGGTCTTCTTCTTGAAGATCCATTTATTCTCAATTGCTTGCCGATCATCGGTCAAGTCAACCAAAGTCCACACTTTGTTCTCATACATGGATCCCATCTCAGATTTCATGGCCTCAAGCCATTTTGCGGAATCTGGGCTCACCATCGCTTCTTCATAGTTCATAGGTTCATCATGATCTAGTAGCATGACTTCCAGAACAGGATTACCGTACCACTCTAGTGCGGATCTTACTCTGGTTGATCTACGAGGTTCAGTAGTAACTTGATCTGAAGTTCCATGATCATCATCATTAACTTCTTCACTAATTGGTGTAGGCGTCACAGAAACCGATTTATGTGATGAACTACTTTCCAATAGAGGAGCAGGTACAGCTACCTCATCAAGTTCCACTTTCCTCCCACTCACTTCTTTCGAGAGAAACTCCTTCTCTAGAAAGGATCCATTCTTAGCAACGAATGTCTTGCCTTCGGATCTGTGATAGAAGGTGTACCCAACAGTCTCCTTTGGGTATCCTATGAAGACACATTTCTCCGATTTGGGTTCGAGCTCATCAGGTTGAAGCTTTTTCACATAAGCATCGCAGCCCCAAACTTTCAGAACGACAACTTTGGTTTCTTGCCAAACCACAGTTCATAAGGCGTCGTCTCAACAGATTTCGATGGTGCCCTATTTAACGTGAATGCGACCGTCTCTAAAGCATGTCCCCAAAATGATAGCGGTAAATCTGTAAGAGACATCATAGATCGCACCATATCTAGTAAAGTACGATTACGACGTTCGGATACACCATTATGCTGTGGTGTTCCGGGTGGCGTGAGTTGCGAAACTATTCCGCATTATTTCAAATGTAGACCAAACTCATAATTCAAATATTCTCCTCCACGATCAGATCGTAGAAACTTTATTTTCTTGTTACGATGATTTTCAACTTCACTCTGAAATTCTTTGAACTTTTCAAATGTTTCAGACTTATGCTTCGTCAAGTCGATATACCCATATCTGCTTAAATCATCTGTGAAGGTGAGAAAATAACGATATCCGCCACGAGCATCTACATTCATCGGACCACATACATCTGTATGTATGATTTCCAACAAATCTGTTGCTCTCTCCATAGTTCCGGAGAACGGCATTTTAGTCATCTTGCCCATGAGGCATGGTTCGCAAGTACCAAGTGATTCATAATCAAGTGCTTCCAAAAGTCCATAAGTATGGAGTTTCTTCATGCGCTTTACACCGATATGACCTAAACGGCAGTGCCACAAATAAGTTGCACTATCATTATCAACTCTGCGTCTTTTGGCTTCAACATTATGAATATGTGTATCACTACTATTGAGATTCATCAAAAATAGACCACTCTTCAAGGGTGCATGACCATAAAAGATATTACTCATATAAATAGAACAACCATTATTCTCTGATTTAAATGAATAACCGTCTCGCATCAAACAAGATCCAGATATAATGTTCATGCTCAATGCTAGCACCAAATAACAATTATTTAGGTCTAATACTAATCCCGAAGGTAGATGTAGAGGTAGCGTGCCAACCGCGATCATATCGACTTTGGAACCATTTCCCACGCGCATCGTCACCTTGTCCTTTGCCAGTGTTCGCTTAATCCATAGTCCCTGTTTCGAGTTGCAAATATTAGCAACAGGACCAGTATCAAATACCCAGGTGCTACTGCGAGCTCTAGTAAGGTACACATCAATAACATGTATATCACATATACCTTTGTTCACCTTGCCATCCTTCTTATCCGCCAAATACTTGGGGCAGTTCCGCTTCTAGTGGCCAGTCTACTTGTAGTAGAAGCACTTAGTCTCAGGCTTAGGTCCAGACTTGGGTTTCTTCTCCTGAGCAGCAACTTGCTTGCTGTTCTTCTTGAAGTTCCCCTTCTTCTTCCCTTTGCCCTTTTTCTTGAAACAGGTGGTCTTATTGACCATCAACACTTGATGCTCCTTTTTGATTTCTACCTCCGCTGCCTTTAGCATTGTGAAGAGCTCGGGAATTGTCTTATCCATCCCTTGCATATTATAGTTCATCACGAAGCTCTTGTAGCTTGGTGGCAGCGATTGAAGAACTCTGTCAATAACACTATCAACCGGAAGATTAACTCCCAGCTGAGTCAAGTGATTTATGGTACCCAGACATTTTGAGTATATGTTCACTGACAGAACTATTCTCCTCCATCTTGCAGCTGTAGAACTTATTGGAGACTTCATATCTCTCAATCCGGGCATTTGCTTGAAATATTAACTTCAACTCCTGGAACATCTCATATGCTCCATGACGTTCAAAATGTCATTGAAGTCCCGGTTCTAAGCCGTAAAGCATGGCACATTGAACTATCGAGTAGTCATCAGCTTTGCTCTGCCAGACGTTCTTAACGTCGTCAGTTGCATCAGCAGCAGGCCTGGCACTCAGTGGTGCTTCCAGGACGTAATTCTTCTGGGCAGCAATGAGGATAATCCTCAAGTTACGGTCCAAGTCCGTGTAATTGCTACCATCATCTTTCAACTTTGCTTTCTCAAGGAACGCATTAAAATTCAACGAAACAATAGCACGAGCCATCTATCTACAATCAAACATAGACAAGCAGGATACTATCAGGTACTAAGTTCATGATAAATTTAAGTTCAATTAATCATATTACTTAAGAACTCCCACTTAGAAAGACATCCCTCTAATCTTCTAAGTGATCACGTGATCCAAATCAACTAAACCATAACCGATCATCACATGAAATGGAGTAGTTTTTAATGGTGAACATCACTATGTTGATCATATCTACTATATGATTCACGCTTGACCTTTTGGTCTCAGTGTTCCGAGGCCATATCTGCATATGCTAGGCTCGTCAAGCTTAACCTGAGTATTCTGCGTGTGCAAAACTGGCTTGCACCCGTTGTAGATGGACGTAGAGCTTATCACACCCGATCATCACGTGGTGTCAGGGCACGACGAACTTTGGCAATGGTGCATACTCAGGGAGAACACTTTTTATCTTGAAATTTAGTGAGAGATCATCTTATAATGCTACCGTCAATCAAAGCAAGATAAGATGCATAAAAGATAAACATCACATGCAATTAATATAAGTGATATGATATGGCCATCATCATCTTGTGCTTGTGATCTCCATCTCCGAAGCACCGTCATGATCACCATCGTCACCGGCGCGACACCTTGATCTCCATCGTAGCATCATTGTCATCTCGCCAAACTTATGCTTCCACGACTATCGCTACCGCTTAGTGATAAAGTAAAGCATTACAGGGCAATTGCATTGCATACAATAAAGCGACAACCATATGGCTCTTGCCAGTTGCCGATAACTCGGTTAGAAAACATGATCATCTCATACAATAAAATTTAGCATCATGTCTTGACCATATCACATCACAACATGCCTTGCAAAACAAGTTAGACGTCCTCTACTTTGTTGTTGCAAGTTTTACGTGGCTGCTACGGGCTTAGCAAGAACGGTTCTTACCTATGCATCAAAACCATAACGATAGTTTGTCAATTTGGTGTTGTTTTAACCTTCGCAAGGACCGGGCGTAGCCACACTTGGTTCAACTAAAGTTGGAGAAACTGACACCCGCCAGCCACCTTTGTGCAAAGCACGTCGGTAGAACCAGTCTCGCGTAAGCGTACGCGTAATGTCGGCCCGGGCCGCTTCATCCAACAATACCGCCGAACCAAAGTATAACATGCTGGTAAGCAGTATGACTTATATCGCCCACAACTCACTTGTGTTCTACTCGTGCATATGACATCTACACATAAAACCTGGCTCAGATGCCACTGTTGGGGAACGTAGTAATTTCAAAAAATTTCCTACGCACACGCAAGATCATGGTGATGCACAACAACGAGAGGGGAGAGTGTTGTCCACGTACCCTCGTAGACCGAAAGTAGAAGCGTTAACACAATGCGGTTGATGTAGTCATACGTCTTCACGATCCGACCAATCAAGTACCGAACGCACGACACCTCCGAGTTCAGCACACATTCAGCCCGATGACGTCCCTCGAACTCCGATCCAGCCGAGTGTTGAGGGAGAGTTTCGTCAGCACGACGGCGTGGTGATGATGTTGATGTTCTACCAACGCAGGGCTTCACCTAAGCACTGCTACAGTATTATCGAGGTGGACTATGGTGGAGGGGGGCACCGCACACGGCGAAAAGATCAACTTGATCAATTGTTGTGTCTATGGGGTGCCCCCTGCCCTCGTATATAAAGGAGCAACGGGGGTGCGGCCGGCCAGGGAGAGGGCGCGCCAGGAGGAGTCCTACTCCCATTGGGAGTAGGACTCCCCCCTTTTCCTAGTTGGAATAGGATTCGGGAGGGGGAAAGAGGAGGGAGAGAAGGAAAGGGGGGGCGCCGCCCCCTTCTCCTTGTCCTATTCGGACTAGGGGGAGGGGCGCACGGCCCAGCCCTGGCCGCCTCTCCTCTTCTCCGTAAAGGCCCACTAAGGCCCATTTACCTCCTAGGGGGTTCCGGTAACCTCCCGGTACTCCGGTAAAATCCCGATTTCACCCGGAACACTTCCGATATCCAAACATAGGCTTCCAATATACCAATCTTCATGTCTCGAACATTTCGAGACTCCTCATCATGTCTGTGATCACATCTGGGACTCCAAACAACCTTCAGTACATCAAAACATATAAACTCATAATATAATTGTCATCGTAACGTTAAGCGTGCGGACCCTACGGGTTCGAGAACTATGTAGACATGACCGAGACACGTCTCTGGTCAATAGCCAATAGCGGAACCTGGATGCTCATATTGGCTCCTACATATTCTGCGAAGATCTTTATCAGTCAAACCGCATACCAACATACGTTGTTCCCTTGGTCATCGGTATGTTACTTGCCCGAGATTCGATCGTCGGTATCTCAATACCTAGTTCAATATCGTTACCGACAAGTCTCTTTACTCGTTCTGTAATACATCATCCCGCAACTAACTCATTAGTTGCAATGCTTGCAAGGCTTAAGTGATGTGCATTACCGAGATGGCCCAGAGATACCTCTCCGACAATCAGGGTGACAAATCCTAATCTCGAAATACACCAACCCAACAAGTACCTTTGGAGACACCTGTAGAGCACTTTTGTAATCACCCAGTTACATTGTGACGTTTGGTAGCACACAAAGTGTTCCTCTGATAAACGGGAGTTGTATAATCTCATAGTCATAGGAACATGTATAAGTCATGAAGAAAGCAATAGCGACATACTAAACGACCGGGTGCTAAGCTAACGGAATGGGGCATGTCAATCACATCATTCTCCTAATGATGTGACCCCGTTAATCAAATGACAACTCATGTCTATGGTTAGGAAACATAACCATCTTTGATCAACGAGCTAGTCAAGTAGAGGCATACTAGTGACAATATGTTTGTCTATGTATTCACACATGTATTATGTTTCCAGTTAATACAATTCTAGCATGAATAATAAACATTTATCATGATATAAGGAAATAAATAATAACTTTATTATTTCCTCTAGGGCATATTTCCTTCATGCAAAGCTTCATGCGGCCAGATACCTGACCGCGGAAATCCCCCTCAGGCTTCCTGCTCAAGGACAGGTTATTCCTACTCCCAGGACCATCGTACCTTGATGGGTACGGTGGTTGAAAAGGTCCTTTCTGCGAAAAGCGGATTGAATGAGGTCTTCACGAGCATGCTAAGAGGCTTCGAGGTTTGTACTGTAATGCTTTCGATTGTGTTTTATTCACAAAATACCCCTGTGTATAGATAGTAGCCCCTAAGACTCTGATAGGCTTCCTAAGGAGGAAATCAAAGGATCAAAAAGATATATCCAGGAAATAATATGACTACTTGGAACACAGGTTGTTATCTCCCCTGCTACTGCCCGATCCACAGAGGTTGGGGATCTGCAGCGGAAGATTGATGAGGCAGATGATGACATCACGCTTATCAATAGGCGTCTTGACGAGGCGCAAGGTATGTTTTTGGGGCAGTCAGTATATGTATGTATGATAACATGAGCATGAAGCTAGAATTGTATACTGAGACACACATAACTGTAGATGGTGCTGCTACGGTGGAGGCCCTTCGGGCTGAGATTGTCCTCGCCAAGGAGCAAACCCGGATGAGTAATCCGGCTGCCGATAAGGCAGCTGATTAGTTAAAAACCGAACAGGCTGCTCGGCGCCAGTGTGAGGAAAGAATTTCTACCATGGCGCGCAAGCTAGAGGAAACCACTGTCCAGTGCGAATTCCTCGAGAGGGATAACCAAGCCAAAGCGGTCGATCTTGACAAGGCCTTACAAGAGGCGAAAGAAGCACGATATGAGTCTAGAGTGGCTCAGGAAGAGATCCGGCAAGCTGGGGAAATAGCAGCTGGTAGGCCTTTCTTATTACAGACGAAGTTCGACGATCCGAAGTATTCCCCGCTTAATCAAATTTGGAGCTCTCCGGACACATTCTTGGACCTGCCGAAGAGCGCCTCCAATGCGGCGCAATTTTACCAAGTGTAGGAAAGGTGTGCCACGGAGAAGCTTTTTTGGTCACAGTTCGGCGTGCCAAAGCGTCCATTGTTACTAAATGAACAGATGGCCTAGTGGGCCGAGCTCCACAGGATATCCGGTTCTGCCATGAAGGACATCATAGTCCGGTTGTGGCCTACTGAGCCCATTCCGAATAGTTACTTCGGTTTGGTGCAACGGCTTGTGGATGCGGTGCCGCGCATCGACGTCGTTAAGCGTTCAACGTGCATTGAAGGTGCACGGATGGCCTTTGCCCGTGTTAAAAAATACTGGGCGAAGATGAAGGCCACCGATGTTGCAGCGAGGAGTCCCCTCGTGGGTAAGGACCATCACGCACCCAAACATTATTTCGAGGACGTCTTAGAGGGTGCCCGCTTGATAAAGGGCCAGTGCTCGAAAGATATGATATTCGAATGAAATGTATTGACATTGTAAAAGACAATATTATGATATTTGCTTAAAAGCTTTTGGTTCCTCCTGTGCGGCCGTTTTTGTATAATCTGAAAGTTTTCCAGTCGTCGGCTTTACCCCCCTCGTAGAAAAATACGGGGGTGTTCGGAAAAGCACTTGATCACTCTTAACCCAACGTCTTGGTCCGTGAAGGAGGTGTCAATGCGGTGAATAAGGCAATCGGACTATAGGGCATTAACACTTTCACTTAGCCATAGGAGTTTTATGGTGGGTCTACGATATAAACCCTGGTATGTATGCGGTTATCCCAATGTGGTGTATGTGCATGTATGACCTGAAGAAAGGTCCTTCGTGTAATACGGGGGGAATCGCGAAAGATTTCGATAAGTTGTCGAGTGGTTGACCAGCTCTCGCCGCATCATGACAGTCAGTTTTCGGCTTTTCTCTACTGATGTGTTTGACCAGATGAACCGGAAACACAATCGCAGTAGTTCTCCCTTTACTACCTTATCCGATAGAGCTGAACATAAGGTAGCAAGCACAGGAGCCGGGCAACCCAACTATTGACCCAAGACATGATTCAGAGCTGATGCATATAAGGCCAAATCGCGACGCTGAAGTATGCTATAAAGTTGTTCGGACTTTGTTGGCAATTTATTTTGTTCCCATATCGAGCCCCTAGCAAGTTATGTCGGAGCGTGTGAAATAACACAAGGAGCAAAATACAGTTTTTTTAGAGAAAAGTGAATAGTAGATACTGGTAATATTCACTAGAACTTGAGTGATATGCCAATTGTTGTTTTGTATATAATAACGCCACGACCCCGGCTATTTGACATGCCAAGGGTCGACGACTGAGGTAGAAGGCACTTTACAGGCTCACAAAATAGAGAGTGCGGTCTACAAAAAGTTGTTTTGGACCTCCTGTCGCACGTCTGCGCCGCCTTTCCTCAATGAGAAGGCTCCTTAAAGGGAGTAGCTTTTGGGTGAATGTACAAACCGGAACTCCGATAAAGTCGGTGAGATGACCAGCCTGCGAGTCACTGTGGTAAAGGATAATGAAAAAAGAAAGAGTGGTTAGAAAAGAAAAGAAGGAGGTTACGGGAGTACTTGTAGGCCCGTCCGTATTGTGCCTCCACCGATGCCCATGGTATTTTAAGTGCGTAGTTATGTATGCGCAGTGCAGATCTCACGGGTGTATAAGGAGAATGGCGGAAGCCGAACTGCTAATGCGGCTCCATAATTCGTCGGTCCTACTGAATGGAGACCGGCGGCTTAATGGCCGACAAGGTATGCGGTTTAATAAGACCGATTTGTACACCAGCTGGAGGGAACGTAGTATGATCCTCTGTCCGGAGGGAGTGCGTCTCATGCTCCTCTATAGGGGCGTGTGTCACGTATACCATGTTTAATGTTTTTACCTCAGAGGGAAATTGCTTCCGACCCCCGGTATTTGGTTGGTGAGTCTCTTCGTCATCGCTATCACTGAGCGGCCTTTTCCCCTTGTGTTTGGCGTTGAGCTTGCCGACCTGCTTGAAGACCCAACAACTTCTGTTGGTGTGATTGGCTAGTTTATCAGGGTTGCCATGAATCTGGCAGGGCCGGTCCAATATCTTGTCTAAATTGGATGGTTCGTCTCTGTTTGCCTTGAATGGCTTTTTCCATTGACCGGGTTTCGGGCCGCTGAATCCGGCGTTAACCGCTGTGTCGCGCGTTCTTTCATTATCATTGCGACATTTGTGTTTGCTGCGTTGAGGTTTGCCATTGCCATTTCGGACTTTGGAAGTGCCCGGATCGTTGGCGCTGTTGCTTCTACGAGCGAGCCAGCTGTCTTCTCCCGCGCAAAAGCGGGTCATCAGAGCGGTAAGGGATGACATGGATTTTGGTTTTTCTTGACCTATGTGGCGGGCGAGCCACTCGTCCCATACGCTATGTTGAAGGCCGCTAGGGCTTCCACGTCCGGACAGTCGACGATTTGGTTCTTTTAAACTAAGAACCTACTCCAGAGCTTCCTAGCTGATTCTCTGGGCTGTTGAACTATATGGCTTAAGTCATCGGCGTCTGGTGGCTGGACATATGTACCTTGGAAGTTGTCACGGAAGGTGATACGTCTCCGTCGTATCTACTTTTCCAAACACTTTTGCCCTTGTTTTGGACTCTAACTTGTATGATTTGAATGGAACTAACCCGGACTGACGCTGTTTTCAGCATAATTGCCACCGTGTTGTTTTATGTGCAGAAAACAAATATTATCAGAATGACCTGAAACTCCACGGAACATCTTAGAAAAAATAATAAAAAATCCTCGCCAAAGATGAAGACCAGGGGGCCCACACCCTTCTCACGAGGTTGGGGGGCGCCCCCCCCCTAGGGCGCGCCCCCTACCTCGTGGGCCCCCTGGATGCCCTCCGACACCAACTCCAACTCTATTTATTTGCTTTCGGAGAGAAAAAAATTAGAGAGAAAAATCATTGTGTTTTACGATATGGAGCCGCCGCCAAGCCCTAAAACCTCTTGGGAGGGCTGATCTGGAGTCCGTTCGGGGCTCCGGAGAGGGGGATTCGTCACTGTCATCATCATCAACCATCCTCCATCACCAATTTCATGATGCTCACCGCCGTGCGTGAGTAATTCCATTGTAGGCTTGCTGGACGGTGATGGGTTGGATGAGATTTATCATGTAATCGAGTTAGTTTTGTTAGGGTTTGATCCCTAGTATCCACTATGTTCTGAGATTGATGTTGCTATGACTTTGCTATGCTTAATGCTTGTCACTAGGGCGTGAGTGCCATGATTTCAGATCTGAACCTATTATGTTTTCATGAATATATGTGAGTTCTTGATCCTATCTTGCAAGTATATAGTCACCTACTATGTGTTATGATCCGGCAACCCCGAAGTGACAATAATCGGGACCACTCCCGGTGATGACCATAGTTTGAGGAGTTCATGTATTCACTATGTGCTAATGCTTTGTTCCGGTTCTCTATTAAAAGGAGGCATTAATATCCCTTAGTTTCCAATAGGACCCTGCCGCCACGGGACGGTAGGACAAAAGATGTCATGCAAGTTCTTTTCCATAAGCACGTATGACTATATTCGGAATACATGCCTACATTACATTGACGAATTGGAGCTAGTTCTGTGTCACCCTATGTTATGACTATTACATGATGAACCGCATCCGGCATAATTATCCATCACTGATTCGGTGCCTATGAGTTTTCCATATACTGGTTTACGCTTATTTACTTTCCCGTTGCTACTGTTACAATCACTACAAAATACCAAAAACATTACTTTTACTGTCTTTACTTCTGTTGCTGCTACCACCACTATCATATTACTTTGCTACTAAAAACTTTGCTACAGATACTAAGTTTCCAGGTGTGGTTGAATTGACAACTCAGCTGCTTATACTTGAGAATATTCTTTGGCTCCCCTTGTGTTGAATCAATAAATTTGGGTTGAATACTCTACCCTCGAAAGCTGTTGCAATCCCCTATACTTATGGGTTATCAAGACTAATTTCTGGCGCCATTGCCGGGGAGCATAGCTCTATTCTTTGAGTCACTTGGGATTTATATCTGCTTATCACTATGAAGAACTTGAGAGATCCAAAAACCAAGATCTATCCCTCAACTACGAGGGGAGGTAAGGAACTGCCATCTAGCTCTGCACTTGATTCACCTTCTGTTATGAGTAAGTTAGCGACACCTACACCTGCTTCTGCTATTTGTTCCGATATGTCGCATGTTATTGATGATGCACTTCTGCTATGCATGATACTTATGATGAAACTGCTTCTATGCCTGATACTACTGTGCCCCTTGGTGAATTTCTTGATGAACAAAATGCTAGGGCTAGAGAAAAAGAAATTATTGAATCTGAATACGATGATGATAGTGATGACGAAAATATGCCTGTTATTCCTGAGGGTTATCTTTTTTATATGGAATCTTCTGCCGCTATTTTAGCTTGCAAAGATAGATATGAGCTTAAGAGGTTACTAATTAAATGGAACAAAGAATCACTTAGAGATAAAATGAAACCCGACCCTGCTTTTGCTACTTCACCTATTTGTGTTCCTAATAAGGATTATGAATTCTCTGTTGATCCTGATATAATTACTCTGGTTGAATCTGATCCGTTTTATGGCTATGAATCTGAAACTGTTGTGGCACATCTTACTAAGTTAAATGATATAGCTGCCCTGTTTAGTAATGATGAGAGATCGCGTTACTTTTATATACTCAAAATATTTCTGTTCTCATTAAAGGGTGATGCTAAGATATGGTTTAATTCTCTTGATCCTGGTTGTGTGCGTAGTCCCCAGGATATGATTTATTCCTTCTCTGCTAAATATTTCCCTACTCATAAGAAACAAGCTGCTTTGAGAGAAATATACAACTTCGTGCAAATTAAAGAAGAGAGTCTCCCACAAGCTTGGGGGAGGCTTCTCAAGTTACTTAATGCTTTTCCTGATCATCCTCTTAAGAAACCTGAAATACTTGATATCTTTTATAATGGACTAACCGATACTTCCAGAGATTACCTGGGTAGTTGTGCTGGTTCTCTTTTCAGGGAAAGAACACCGGATGAAGCTGAAATCTTATTGAATAATATGTTGACAAATGAAAATAATTGGGCAACTCCTGAGCAAGCTCCTGAGCCAGCTCCTGCTCCAATTACTGAGTCTATTCCTAAACCAACTCCGAAGAAGAGAGGTGTTCTATTTCTCAGTCCCGAAGATATGCAAGAGGCAAAGAAATCTATGAAAGAAAAAGGTATTAAAGCTGAAGATGTTAAGAATTTACCTCCTATTGAAGAAATACATGGTCTTAATATACCGCCTGTTGAAGAAACATATGATCTCAATTCTTTATTTACTGAAGAACCTCCTGATCCCGATATCCCAACACAGGTAGTAAAGGTAAATTCTCTCTATAGATATGATAAAACTGAAGTCCCTCCTACTAAAATTGCTAGTCAGTGCTTGAACGAGTTTGATAACTTTATGTTTAAGCAAGACGACTTCAATGCTTATTTTGGTAGACAATTAAAAGAAAATGCTTATATGATTAGACGCTTGGGTGATTATATGGCTAATATTAAAGGTGAACTTAAACTTGTTAGCAAACATGCTTCTATGGTTACCACTCAAGTAGAACAAGTACTTAAGGCTCAAAAAGAAGTGCTTGATGAAATGAATAGCAAGAAAAATGATTATGTTGTTAGAGTGGCTACTAGAACTGGTAGAATGACTCAGGAACCTTTGTATCCTGAAGGCCACCCTAAGAGAATCGAGCAAGATTCTGAAAGAAATAATATTGATGTTCCTAGTTCTTCTAAAAAGAAGAAGAAGAAAAATGATAGAACTGTGCAAACTTCTAGTGAACCTATTGCTGAACCACCTGATAATCCAAATGATGTCTCTACGTCTGATGCTGAAACACAATCTGGTAATGAACATGAACCTAATGAAAATATTAATAATGATTTTCATGATGATGGTCAACCTAGTAATGATAATGATGTAGAAATTGAACCTGCTGTTGATCTTGATAACCCACAATCAAAGAATCAACGTTATGATAAAAGAGACTTTGTTGCTAGGAAACATGGTAAAGAAAGGGAACCTTGGGTTCAGAAACCCATGCCTTTTCCTCCAAAACCATCCAAGAAAAAGGATGATGAGGATTTTGAGCGCTTTGCTGAAATGATTAGGCCTATCTTTTTGCGTATGCGATTAACTGATGTGCTCAAAACAAATCCTTATGCTAAATATATGAAGGATATCATTACTAATAAAAGAAAGATACCGGAAGCTGAGATTTCCGCCATGCTTGCTAATTATACTTTTAAGGGTGGAATACCAAAGAAACTTGGAGACCCCGGAGTACCTACTATACCTTGCTCCATTAAAAGAAATTATATTAAAACTGCTTTATGTGATCTTGGAGCCGGTGTTAGTGTTATGCCTATCTCTTTATATCGTAGACTTGACTTGAATAAGTTGACACCTACTGAAATATCTTTGCAAATGGCTGATAAATCAACTGCTATACCTGTCGGTATTTGTGAGGATGTGCCTGTTGTGGTTGCAAACGTTCCTATTTTAACGGACTTCGTTATACTTGATATTCCCGAGGATGATAGTATGTCTATTATTCTTGGAAGACCTTTTCTTAATATTGTAGGGGCTGTTACTGATTGTAACAAAGGCAATGTCACTTTTCATGTTAATGGTAATGACCATAGGGTACACTTTCCGAGGAAACAACCTCAAGTTCATAGCATCAATTCTATTGGAAAAATTCCATCGATTATATTTGGAGGTTTTGAATTTCCTCTTCCTACTGTGAAGAAGAAATATGATATACTTATTATATGGGATGTGCATACTGTTGAGGTAACTTAGTGTTATTCCAAATTTCTCCGGTTTCATGTTAATCGGAATGAGTTTGTTAACAAGACTTGATCAACCTTGTTAGTGGATTCTTTTTGATGAGCATGAGATGGATGAAACTAGAAGCACAACCTTCTGTACCCTCTCTATACTTTCTGTTATTTATATTAAATAAAGTAAAAATAGTATTTTTCTGTCTGTTTCCTGACTTATCTGTGCAACATAAAAATATCCCGAAAATAAAAGTCCTCAGAATGACATGCCAATTTAATATGATTTTTTCGGGAATATTTGAGGATTTACTATGCAAAAATTACCGCGGGAGGAGCTGCCACCTGGCCACGGGGGTGGTGGGCGCCCCCCTATAGGGCGCGCCCCCCTGCCTCGTGGGCCCATGTTGGCCCTCCTCCACTTATCCCAGCAACCATCTTCTTCCTCTGTCTCACACAAACCCGAAAAACCAACTCAAGCACGAGTTTCAGCCACTTTTGCTGTGATTTTCGATTTCCTTGCTCAAAGCACCTCTCGCAAAACTGCTTGGGGAGATTGTTCCTTGGTATGTGACTCCTCCATTGGTCCAATTAGTTTTTGTTCTAGTGCTTTATTCTTTGCAAAATTGTGCTGCATAGGTGATCATGTTCTTGAGCTTGCATGTCAAATTTATATGGTTCCAAGTAGTTCTAATGCTTGATTTAGGCTCTAGGCACTTGTAGGAGTAGTTGCTATCAATATTATTGAAGTTGGTTCATTTTTGTTTGAAGTTACTAAAAATTTCAGATTATTTCAGAAAAATAATGAGGAGATTTTTGAGGGGCTCATCGAGCCAAAGCTCGAAGGAAAAGGCACCGAAGCCTAAGTATAATTTGCCGCGCACCGCGGAGATTCGGGCGTGTGAATGGCCTTCTGATGATTTCTTGAGAGCAGCCGGTATCTATGAAGATTTTCATGAATTGGCTCACAATGCAGGACTCACCACTTTCCTCCACGACCAATGCGATCAGTATCTCTTACTCACAAATACCTTTGTGCAAAACTTTCATTTTCATTCTAGGAACTCACCACCTACGGTGGAGTTTCATTTATATGATGAGCATAAGGAAATGTCACTTTATGATTTCTGTCGGATTTGTTTAGTCCCTTTTGAGGGCAAGACAGAAGAACCACATTATGATGATGGGGTTGGGTTTATTGATAATATCACTGTAGGAGAAACTAGGAAGGTTTCCGATGCATGAATCACTAGCATACATTTTCCTGTTTTACGTTACTTTGCATTATTTGCTAGTCATTGTTTAATTGGACGCGGAAACTGTGGAAACCTTAGCATCCCTGATATAATTATTCTACACCACGGTTTATACAGTGATAACACTTTTAGTATGGGCGGTATTATTGCTAGACGGTTAAGTATGAACCGTACTAAGGGTCCCATCTTTGGAGGCATCTATGCTACACGCCTAGCTGCACATTTTAACATACCTATTAGGCATGCTGAGAAGGAAGAAAAGGTGCTGCCCCGTGTTTATCTAGATCATAAAAGTATGGTGGCACATGATTTTATTGTTAAGAATAGGGCAGGAGAGCTTAACTATCAATTGTTCTTTAATAAACATCATCCTGAGACTATTACCCTGCCTGCTCCTTCTTTGTTTGATTTGACTGTAGGCACGTACCTTGTTCCGTTGATGGCTATTCAAGCTTACAATAATCTTGCACCAGCCCCGGAACAGGAACCACAAGTTGAGCCTCCATGACAATCTGTTTATTCTTGGGATCTAGAGATGACTGTCAGCCAGTGGCAGTCAGAGTCTTCTTCTTCATCACAGTATGATCCCAACTATTCTTCCTCATCACAGTACGACCCCAACAACTATTATTATGGATATCCGCCAGGCCAGCCGTGGCCATAGACCAACTTAGGCCAAAAGCCTAAGCTTGGGGGAGTACGTATTTCTCACCGACATTACATTTATGTTCACACACACACTCATTGCTAGATGTCGGTGCTCATACTTTTTCACTGTAATATCCATGCTAGTTTATTTTGTTTTTCCTGCTTTCTTCTTGTGTGTTTAATAAACCTTAAGAAAAACCAAAAAAATTAGTAGTAGTTATTTTTCTGCTGTAGTAGTAATAATTAAAAAAACACAAAAATATTTCCCGTTCTTCTTTTGCTTGTTGGGAGCTTTCCCGTGTAAATAGTTTTATTTCTTTTCTATTCTTTGGGGGTCAGTGGGAGAAGACTATAGTTAAATTGTTGAAGTGGCTCTTATATGCATTATTGTTGATTTAACCCAGAGCCCATATTGCCTTGTCTTCTCCTGTTTATTGAATGCTCGCAGATTCCAGCTTAGTCCAATGCACGTACACTCTTATTATTATTCACACCGTTCGGTCGTGCAAGTGAAAGGCAATAATGATGATATATGATGGACTGACTGAGATGAGAAAAACTGGTATGAACTCGACCTCTTTTGATTTTGTAAATATGATGAGTCCCTCGTTCTTGATTCAGCTTATTATGAATAAATATGTTTGCAATGACAATTAGAGATCATAGTTGCTTGTGCCATGCTTGATTAGCTATGAGTTATAATGATTTACCTTCTGTGCCAACATGCTATTGAGATGATTATGATGTGGTATGATGGGGTGGTATCCTCCTTTGATTGATTTAAGTGACTTGACTTGGCACATGTTCACGCATGTAGTTGAAACAAATCAACATAGCCTTCATGATATTTATGTTCATGGTGGATTATATCCTACTCATGCTTGCATCCAATGTTTATTAATTTTAATGCATGTACATGGCTGTTGTCGCTCTCTAGTTGGTCGCTTCCCAGTCTTTTGCTAGCCTTCACTTGTACTAAGTGGGAATACTGCTTGTGCATCCAATCCCTTAAACCCCAAAGTTATTCCAGATGAGTCCACCATACCTTCCTATATGCGGTATCTACCTGCCGTTCCAAGTAAATTTGTATGTGCCAAACTCTAAACCTTCAAATAAACATTCTGTTTTGTATGCTCGAATAGCTCATGTATGAACCAAGGCTGTCCTTATCTTCCGTGTTAGGTGGGTTATTCTCAAAAGGAGTGGACTCCGCTCCTCACTCACGAGAAAATGGCTGGTCACCGGGATGCCCAGTCCCATGCTTTATGCAAACTAAATCAAAATTAATTGCAAACAAAACTCCCCCTGGGACCTGATGTATGTTGGGGGCACTCGTTGTTTCGAGCAAGCCATGGATTGATGCCTGTTGGTGGAGGGGGAGTATAAACTTTACCATTCTGTTTGGGAACCGCCTATAATGTGTTTAGCATGGAAGATATCGCCATCTCTTAGTTGTTACGTTGACAATGAAAGTATACCGCTCAAAATACAATTTATCTCTATTTCAAAACCAAGCTCTGGCACCTCTACAAATCCATGCTTCCCTCCGCGAAGGGCCTATCCATTTACTTTTATGTTGAGTCATCACCCTCTTATTAAAAAGCACTAGCTGGAGAGCACATCCGTCATTTGCATTCATCACTGTTAATTTATATTGGGTATGACTATGATTGGATCTCTTTTACCATGAATTACAATGTCTAGTCAGTACTTGATCTTTAAAGGTGCTCTGCATTTATGTTTTGCGGTCTTAGAAAGGGCTAGCGAGATACCATCTTGTTATATCATATTATGATTGTTTTGAGGAAGTGTTGTCATCCGAGATTTATTATTATGGCTTGCTAGTTGATTATGCTATTGATATGAGTAATTATGAGACCTGAGAATTATTGCAAATGTGGTTAGTTATGATCTATGCTGAAAACTTGAATGCTGGCTTGACATAGTTACAACAACAAGAGCAGACAGAGTTTGTAAAAGTTTTTCTTTCTTTCTTTCAGTTTGTCAACTGAATTGCTTGAGGACAAGCAAGGGTTTAAGCTTGGGGGAGTTGATACGTCTCCGTCGTATCTACTTTTCCAAACACTTTTGCCCTTGTTTTGGACTCTAACTTGTATGATTTGAATGGAACTAACCCGGACTGACGCTGTTTTCACCAGAATTGCCATGGTGTTGTTTTATGTGCAGAAAACAAATATTCTCGGAATGACCTGAAACTCCATGGAACATCTTAGAAAAAATAATAAAAAATCCTCGCCAAAGATGAAGACTAGGGGGCCCACACCCTTCTCACTAGGGTGGGGGGCGCCCCCCTAGGGCGCGCCCCCCTACCTCGTGGGCCCCCTGGATGCCCTCCGACTCCAACTCCAACTCTATATATTTGCTTTTGGAGAGAAAAAATTAGAGAGAAGAAATCATTGCGTTTTACGATACAGAGCCGCCGCCCAACCCTAAAACCTCTTGGGAATGCTGATCTGGAGTCCGTTCGGGCCTCCGGAGAAGGGGATTTGTCGCCGTCATCATCATCAACCATCCTCCATCACCAATTTCATGATGCTCACCGCCGTGCGTGAGTAATTCCATCGTAGGCTTGCTGGACGGTGATGAGTTGGATGAGATTTATCATGTAATTGAGTTAGTTTTGTTAGGGTTTGATCCCTAGTATCCACTATGGTCTGAAATTGATGTTGCTATGACTTTGCTATGCTTAATGCTTGTCACTAGGGCCCGAGTGCCATGATTTCAGATCTGAAACTATTATGTTTTCATTAATATCTGTGAGTTCTTGATCCTATCTTGCAAGTCTATAGTCACCTACTATGTGTTATGATCCGGCAACCCCAAAGTGACAATAATCGGGACCACTCCCGGTGGTGACCATAGTTTGAGGAGTTCCTGTATTCACTATGTGCTAATGCTTTGTTCCGGTTCTCTATTAAAAGGAGGCCTTAATATCCCTTAGTTTCTAATAGGATCCCGCTGCCACGGGAGGGTAGGACAAAAGATGTCATGCAAGTTCTTTTCCATAAGCATGTATGACTATATACGGAATACATGCCTACATTACATTGATGAATTGGAGCTAGTTCTGTGTCACCCTATGTTATGACTGTTACATGATGAACCGCATCCGGCATAATTATCCATTACTGATCCGGTGCCTATGAGTTTTGCATATACTGGTTTACGCTTATTTACTTTTCCGTTGCTACTGTTACAATCACTACAAAATACCAAAAACATTACTTTATTGTCTTTACTTCTGTTGCTGCTACCACCACTATCATATTACTTTGCTACTGAACACTTTGTTGCAGATACTAAGTTTCCAGGTGTGGTTGAATTGACAACTCAGCTGCTAATACTTGAGAATATTCTTTGGCTCCCCTTGTGTCGAATCAATAAATTTGGGTTGAATACTCTACCCTCGAAAGTTGTTGTGATCCCCTATACTTGTGGGTTATCAGAAGGCGTCCTCCAAATTCTCCCAGCTGCCAATAGAGTTTTCGGGCAGACTGTTTAACCAGTGCCGGGCTGGACCTTTGAGTTTTAACGGGAGGTATTTGATGGCATGAAGGTCATCTCTGCGGGCCATGTGGATATGGAGAAGGAAATCCTCGATCCATACCATGGAATCGGTTGTTCCATCATATGATTCGATATTGACGGGTTTAAACCCTTCTAGGAATTCGTGCCCCATTACTTCGTCTATGAAGCAAAGAGGGTGTGCGGCGCCTCTATGTTGGGCCACATTGCGACGTAGCTCTGATGGAGTCAGTCTACGGTTTTCCGCCCGGGTGTGACTAGGCTTGTCATGTCTGAATAGATAGCCATCGTCACGTGTCAGGGCACGTCCTTGTGATCCCTAGATCGATCTGGTATGTCCTGCTCTATTGTCTAGGTCCTGCCGAAGGTCATATGTATGACCGCGAGCTGTTTTGCCTCTACTTTTATGATGAGGCGAGGCAGGCTGGTGTTCGGCTTGAGTTGTCGCTTTATCCCGACCACGTGGTGGTCGGTCAGCCGCATTGCACAATGATGGTATGTGTTCCGGCGCCTCGTCGTCGAACTGAGGTAGCAATTTGCGCTTCGGGTAGCTTTTGGCTGGGCGCTTGAGGCCGTGTTCTTCGGCTGCTAGGACATCAGTCCATCTGTCGTTGAGTAGATCTTGGTCAGCTTGAAGCTGCTGCTGCTTCTTTTTCAGGCTCCTTGCAGTGGCTATTAGCTGGCGCTTAAAGCGCTCCTGGTCCTGAGGTTCCTCAACACGATAAAATCCTTGTTGCCAAGGCTCACCTCATCCTCGGAGAGTGGAAGATAATTACTGTCCTCCGAGTCATCATTTATGACCTGTTCGTTAGGGCAAACTTGCCCGTTTTCCTGTTCCTCCTGTTCAGAGGTTATCTCAACGGGGTCTTCATCATTTTTAGCATCGTCCGGAATATTACTTTCCCTTGTGCCAGTATCGCCTTTTTTTCATGACGCGACTTAGAGCGGCGCCGCTGGCACTAGCGTTTTGGTTGTATCGCAGGAGGTTCATCCTCAACTGGATCTTCTTTGTCATCGTTGTTAGTTCTTTTAGGTGTATCCACCATATACACGTCATAAGAAGAGGTGGCCGTCCAACGTCCGGTAAACGGCGGGTCTTGGCCCGGCTCCTCATCGGCATCGTTGTCCATACCGTTGGTGTCTTTGGAGCCGTAATTGAGTGTGTCGGTTAAGTCTTCGATAGTGTGTATGAAGTGGGCGGTGGGTGGGAAGCAAAATTCTCCGTTGTCAGCCTTAGGTTCGAATCGGATACAATTCGACTGTGAGCCCCCTACTAAGGACGGAACTCTTAACGAGTTCAACACGTCGCCCAAAGGCGAGTGCCGGAAGATATCCGCGGAGCTAAATTCGACGATCGATGACCGATCAAGATCAATGTACGTGGACGCGCAGGGTTCGGAACCTGTAGCCGGAGACGAGTCCATGGTTCCGGTGACACAGATGTCACTTGAAGTTGAGTCTGTGTGCGGCTCCAACGCCGCTGAGTCTGCGGCTTCCACGGCGGGGTTGAGCTTCCTGTCCTCGGATGTCGTGATCTGCTCTAGATCTAAAGCCGGAGCAGCTACAGGTACTATCTCCTAGGTATGCTCCGATGAGAGATCTATGTCATGTTCATCGTGGTGGCGGGGAGCGGCTACCGTGGTCTCGAATCCATCGAAGATCAAGTCTCCACGGATATCCACGACATAGTTCAAGCTTCCAAATCAGACCTGGTGGCTAGGGGCGTAGGTTTCGATCTGCTCCAGATGGCCAAGCACGTTGGCCCGCGGCGCGAAGCCGCCGAACACGAAGATTTGTCCAGGGAGGAAGACTTCCCCTTGGACAGCGTCGTTGTAGATGATTGAAGGAGCCATCAAACCTTCCAACGACGGCACAGTGGAACTCTCAATGAAAGCACCAATGTTGGTGTCAAAACCGACGGATCTCGGGTAGGGGGTCCCGAACTGTGCGTCTAAGGTCGATGATAACAGGAGGTAGGGGACACAATGTTTACCCAGGTTCGGGCCCTCTCTATGGAGGTAATACCCAACTTCCTGCTTGCTTGATCTTTATGAATATGAGTATTACAAGAGTTGATCTACCACGAGATCATAATGGCTAAACCCTAAAAGTCTAACCTGTCTGACTATGATTATGAGTATGTATCTACGGACCTAGCCCTCCGGTTTATATAGACACGGGAGGGATCTAGGGTTACATGAGGTCGGTTACTGTTGGGGATATTACTACTGGGCGTAAACTGGCCTATCTGGGCCGGGTTAACTTCGTCAGTAGTTAAGTAAGTTAAAGCCCAAGAAGACAGAGGAGGGCTCAAGGCCCATGGTCGGCTCAAGGCTTGCAGCCGTAAACCGGCGTTAGTAGTTAACCTGTATTGTAAGTTAGGAATAAGAAGAGACCAAACCGGACACATCTATGAGCCGTTATTGGGACTCCGTAAGCCGACGAGAGTCACCCGTGTATATAAGGGGACGACCCGGCGGCGGTTCAAGGACAACAGACAACAACTCGAGACATAGGCGA